>NC_080386.1:134244913-134340684 GCF_014773155.1 Arachis stenosperma | reverse complement strand
CTCAGACATGCTTTCTGAATGGAGCATCATAGGTATTTTCTATGATGGTCTCTCTGAACTATCCAAGATGTCTTTGGATAGCTCTGCTGGAGGATCTCTTCATCTGAAGAAGACGCCTACTGAGGCCCAGGAACTGATTGAAATGGTTGCAAATAACCAATTCATGTACACTTCTGAAAGGAATCATGTGAACAATGGGACTAGTCAGAAGAAAGGAGTTCTTGAAATTGACACTCTGAATGCCATATTGGCTCAGAACAAGATATTGACTCAACAAGTCATATTGATTTCTCAGAGTCTGTCTGGAATGCAAAATGCACCAACAGTACTAAGATGCTTCATCTGAGGAAGAAGCTTATGATCCTGAGAACCCTTCCATGGAAGAGGTGAATTACCTAGGAGAACCCTATGGAAACACCTATAATTCTTCATGGGAAATCACCCAAATCTCTCATGGAAGAACAAGAGAGACCTCAACAAGGTTTCAATAACAATAATGGTGGAAGAAACAGGTTTAGCAATAGCAAGCCTTTTCCATCAATCTTCTCAGCAACAGACAGAGAGTTCTAAGCAGAATACTTCTGACTTAGCAACAATGGTCTCTGATCTAATAAAGACCACTCAAAGTTTCATGAATGAAACAAGGTCCTCCATCAGAAATTTGGAAGGACAAGTGGGTCAGCTGAGCAAGAAAGTTACTGAACTCCCTCCTAGCACTCTCCCAAGTAATACAGAAGAAAATCCAAAAGGAGTGCAAGCCATAACCATGGCCGAATGTGGAGAGGAAAGAGAGGAGGAGGACGCCACTGAGGAAGACCTCAGTGGGCGTTGTACCAATCTCCTCTGAGTTCCTCAATGAGGAACAATGGGAATCTGAGGCTCAAAATGAAACCATAGAGATTCCATTGGACTTACTTCTGCCATTCATGAGCTCTGATGAGTATTCTTCCTCTGAAGAGGATGAGTATGTCACTGAAGAGCAAGTTGCTAAATACCTTGGAGCAATCATGAAGCTGAATGACAAGTTTTTGGAAATGAGACTTGGGAGGATGAACCACCTTTGCTCACCAAAGACTGGATGACTTGTCTAGGCAGAAACTGCCTCAAAAGAGGCAGGATCCTGGGAAGTTTTCTATACCTTGTACCATAGGCACCATGACCTTCAAGAAGGCCTTGTGTGACTTAGGGTCAGTGTAAACCTCATGCCCCTCTCTGTAATGGAGAAATTAGGGATCTTTGAGGTGCAAGCTGCAAGAATCTCATTAGAGATGGCAGACAATTCAAGAAACAAGCTCATGGACTTGTAGAGAATGTCTTGGTGAAGATTGAAGACCATTACATCCCTACTGATTTCATAGTCCTAGAGACTGGGAAGTGCATGGATGAATCCTCATCCTTGGCAGACCCTTCCTAGCCACAGCAAAGGCTATGATTGATGTTGATAGAGGAGAGTTGATCATTCAAGTGAATGAAGAATCCTTCAAGTGAATGAAGAATCCTTGGTGTTAAGGCCCAAGGACATCCCTCTATCATCATGGAGAGGAAGCATAAGAGCTTCTCTCAAAACAGAGCCAAGCAGAGCCCCCACAACTAAACTCTAAGTTTGGTGTTGAACCCCCACATTCAAACTCTAAGTTTGGTGTTGGGAGGTTCCAACACGGTTCTGAGCATTTCTGAGGCTCCATGAGAGTCCTCTGTCAGCTGACATTAAGAAGCGCTTGTTGGGAGCAACCCTACTTTTCTTTTGTTATTTTATCTTTTTTGTAGGTTGATGATCATAAGAAGTCACAAAAACAATGAAAAAAGCAAAAACAGAATGAAAAACAGGAAGAAAAACAGCACACCCTGGAGGAGAAGAAGCTGGCGTTCAAACGCCAGTAATACTAGCTGTTGGGCGTTTAACGCCCAGTCTGGCACCATTCTGGGCGTTTAACGCCAGAAAGGGGCACCAGACTGGTGTTAAACGCCAGTAAAGGGCAACAACCTGGCGTTAAACGCCAGGAATGGGCACCAGCCCGGCGTTTAACGCCAGAAATAGCTCAAAACGTGATTTTGAGCAACATTTGGTGCAGGGATGACTTTTCCTTGACACCACAGGATCTGTGGACCCCACAGAACCCCACCATCACTCTCTCTCTTCTTCCCCATTCACCAATCACCTCAATACCTCTTCCCCAAAAACCCTTCACCCATCAATCCCATCTTTCTCTTCACCACTCACATCCATCCTTCATAAAACCCCCCACCTCACCCTTCAAATTCAAACCACTTCCCCTCCCAAACCCACCCATCATGGCCGAACATTACCCCCTCTCTCCTATATATACCCTCCTTCAACCCTTCATTTTCACACACCAACATTTCTTCTTCTTCTACTCTCTTCTTTCTACTTTTGCTCGAGGACGAGCAACATTTTAAGTTTGGTGTGGTAAAAGCGTTGCTTTTTCGTTTTTCCATAACCATTTATGGCATCCAAGGCCGGAGAAACCTCTAGAAAGAGGAAAGGGAAGGCAAAGGCTTCCACCTCCGAGTCATGGGAGATGGATAGATTCCTCTCAAGGGTGCATCAAGTCCACTTCTATGAAGTTGTGGCCTTGAAGAAGGTGATCCCCGAAGTCCCCTTTTCACTCAAAAAGGGTGAATATCCGGAGATCCGCCATGAGATCCGAAGAAGAGGTTGGGAAGTACTTACCAACCCCATTCAACAAGTCGGAATCTTGATAGTTCAAGAGTTCTATGCCAATGCATGGATCACCAAGAACCATGACCAAAGTGTGAACCCGAATCCAAAGAATTATCTCACTATGGTTCGGGGGAAATACTTGGATTTTAGTCCGGAGAGTGTGAGGGTGGCGTTCAACTTGCCTATGATGCAAGAAGATGAGCACCCTTACACTAGAAGGGTCAACTTTGATCAAAGGTTGGACCAAGTCCTCACAACCATATGTGAAGAGGGCGCACAATGGAAGCAAGATTCAAGAGGCAAGCCGGTTCAATTAAGAAGGCATGACCTCAAGCCCGTGGCTAGAGGATGGTTAGAGTTCATACAACGCTCAATCATTCCCACTAGCAACCGGTCCGAAGTTACCATAGACCGGGCCATCATGATCCATAGCATCATGATTGGAGAAGAAATAGAAGTTCATGAGGTTATAGCCCAAGAACTCTACAAGGTGGCGGACAAGACCTCCACTTTGGCAAGGTTAGCCTTTCCTCATCTCATCTGTCACCTCTGTTATTTAGTTGGAGTTGACATAGAAGGAGACACCCCCATTGATGAGGACAAGCCCATCACCAAGAAAAGGATGGAGTACACAAGAGACCCCTCTCATCAAGAGATCCCTGAGATACCTCAAGGGATGCACTTTCCTCCACAAAACTATTGGGAGCAACTAAACACCTCCCTAGGAGAATTGAGTTCCAACATGGGACAACTAAGGGTGGAGCATCAAGAACACTCCATTCTCCTCCATGAAATTAGAGAAGACCAAAGAATCATAAGGGAGGAGCAACAAAGACAAGGAAGAGACATTGAGGAGCTCAAGCACTCCATAGGATCTTCAAGAGCAAGAAAGAGCCGCCATCACTAAGGTGGACCCGTTCCTTGATTTCCTTGTTCTTTATTCTTCTGTTTTTCGATTTTTATGCTTTATGTTATCCATGTTTGTGTCTTATGATTATTAGTGTCTTAGTGTCTATGCCTTAAAGTTATGAATGTCCTATGAATCCATCACCTCTCTTGAATAAAAACGTGCTTAATTGAAAATGAAAGAATTGCATGAATTCTGAATTTTATAATAGTTTAATTATTTTGATGTGGTGGCAACACTTTTGTTCTCTGAATGTATGCTTGAACAGTGCATATGTCTTTTGAATTTGTGGTTCATGAATGTTGGCTCTTGAAAGAATGATGAAAAAGGAGACATGTTACTGAGGATCTGAAAAATCATTAAAAATGATTCTTGAAGCAAGAAAAAGCAGAAAAAAAAGAGAGAAAAAGCAAACGAAAAAAAAAATCGAAAAAAAAAGAGAGAAAAAGAAAGAAATAAAGTTGTGATCCAAGGCAAATAAGAGTGTGCTTAAGAACCCTGGACACCTCTAATTGGGGACTTTAGCAAAGCTGAGTCACAATCTGAAAAGGTTCACCCAATTATGTGTCTGTGGCATGTATGTATCCGGTGGTAATACTGGAAGACAGAGTGCTTTGGGCCACAGCCAAGACTCAATAAATAGCTATGTTCAAGAATCATCATACTTTACTAGGAGAATCATTAACACTATCTGGATTCTGAGTTCCTAAGGAAGCCAATCATTCTGAATTACAAGGGATAGAGTGAGATGCCAAAACTATTCAGAGACAAAAAGTTAAAAGCCCCGCTCATCTAATTAATACTGATCTTCATAGATGTTTTTGGAGTTCATTGCATATTCTCTTCTTTTTATCTTATTTGATCTTCAGTTGCTTGGGGACAAGCAACAATTTAAGTTTGGTGTTGTGATGAGCGGATAATTTGTATACTTTTTGGCATTGTTTTTAGTATGTTTTTGTTATGATTTAGTTAGTTTTTATTATATTTTTATTAGTTTTTAATTAAAATTCACTTTTCTGGACTTTACTATGAGTTTGTGTGTTTTTCTATGATTTCAGGTATTTTCTGGCTGAAATTGAGGGACCTGAGCAAAAATCTGATCTAGAGACTCAAAAGGACTGCAGATGCTGTTGGATTCTGACCTCCCTGCACTCGAAGTGGATTTTCTGGAGCTACAGAAGCCCAATTGGCGCGCTCTCAACGGCGTTGGAAATTAGACATCCTGGGCTTTCCAGCAATATATAATAGTCCATACTTTGCCCAAGATTTGATGGCCCAAACCGGCGTTCAAAGTCACCTCAAGAAATTCCAGCGTTAAACGCCGGAACTGGCACCTAATTGGGAGTTAAACGCCCAAACTGGCACTAAAGCTGGCGTTTAACTCCAAGGAGAGTCTCTACACGAAAAAGCTTCAATTGCTCAGCCCAAGCACACACCAAGTGGGCCCGGAAGTGGATTTTTATGTCATTTACTCATCTATGTACTAGTTTTCTATAAGTAGGACCTTTTACTATTGTATTAGAGAGCTTTTGAGAAGGACTTTTGGTAGCTATCTTTGTTTTATGCTATCTTAGACCTTTGGGAGGCTGGCCATTCGGCCATGCCTAGACCTTGTTCTTATGTATTTTCAACGGTGGAGTTTCTACACACCATAGATTAAGGTGTGGAGCTCTGCTGTACCTCGAGTATTAATGCAATTACTATTGTTCTTCCATTCAATTCCGCTTGTTCTTTTACCAAGATATCACTTGTTCTTCAACATGATGAAGGTGATGATTGACGCCCATCACCATTCTCACCCATGAACAAGGTGACTGACAACCATTCTTGTTCTACAAGCATCTGAGGCTTAGTGAATATCTCTTGGATTCCTGATTGCACGATGCATGGTTGATCGCCTGACAACCGAGTGCTCGCCTGACAAACGAGCCAGCCATTCCGTGAGATCAGAGTCTTCGTGGTATAGGCAAGAACTGATGGCAGCATTCAAGAGAATCCGGAAGGTCTAACCTTGTCTGTGGTATTCTGAGTAGGATTCAATGATTGAATGACTGTGACGTGCTTCAAACCTGTAACCTAATGGGCGTTAGTGACAGACGCAAAAGAGAGATTCTATTCCGGTAGGGGAGGGAACCAAACCGGTGATTGGCAGTACTGTGACAGAGTGCGTGCATTAGCTTTCACTGCGAGGATGGGAGGTAGCTGCTGACAACAGTGAAACCCTACACGAGCTTGCCATGGAAAGGAGTAAGAAGGATTGGATGAAGGCAGTAGGAAAGCAGAGAGACGGAAGGGAAGGCATCTTCATACACTTGTCTGAAGCTCTTACACCTATGATATACATAAGTATCACTATCTTTATCTTTTATATTATTTTCGTTCATCATCATATACATTTGAGTCTGCCTGACTAAGATTTACAAGATGACCATAGCTTGCTTCAATGCTAACAATCTCCGTGGGATCGACCCTTACTCACGTAAGGTATTACTTGGACGACCCAGTGCACTTGCTGGTTAGTTGTGCGAAGTTGTGTAATGCCATGGAATTGAACCACCAAGTTTTTGGAGTTCATGACCAGGGATTATGAGAGTTGTGAAAAGTATTGTTCACAATTTCGCGCACCATGGGTAAAATTCATATCCCTTAACTTTCAAATTCCACTTGAATACGGGCTATTGGAGACGGATGGTCAACTTAGAGCTCTTTGTGGCATTAAGAGTAAGAAGAAGATAGTCAGTGGTAAGATCTATCCTGCAAGGTTCATTATGGTTGGAAGCTCAAAATTTAAACGCAAAGGTTACCATAGAGCTCAATTGAATGGGTCTAGGAAGTTGTTTGGACGTTTCAGTGAGAATTCTAAAGCTGAACCACCCGAATGGAATCATGATAATCAACTTGAAGACGGGTGTAGAAACAAGATTTGGGATCCCGGAGGATATTGGATTTGTAAACATTGGTGGAGATTCCTGGATCAGTACAAGCATAAGCCACCATGACAAAGAGCTCGCCAAATGTCCAACTTAAGGACTTTAACTAAAAGTGCTAGGTGGGAGACAACCCACCATGGTATGATCGTCCCTTTTCAGTTTTAACTCTAGTATGTTTTGTTTGTTTTTGAATTTTTATTGAACCTGGAATCATGCATAGCATTCATATTAAGCGTTGCACTCTGCATACTGCATAATCATAATAAAAAAAATGCCACGCGATGCGACCGCATCAGCGACGCGTCCGCGTCGCAAGGAGAGGGGAGCAAATAAAAACGAACAGAGAGTCACGCTGGAGCGTGGCTGAAGGCGTGCCAGTGGCACAAATCGACCCATGGGAACATTGGCCTCCCACGCGACCACGTCACTCACGCGGCCGCGTGACCTGAATATCGACGTGAAAAGAGTGCATGGCCAAAAGTTGTGCTGGAGTTGGGCCGGACTCGTGCTGGAAGCCCAAGCCCTCCCACGCGAACGCGTGCCCCATGTGTCTGAGTCATATCTCCATGATGGCCACTCACGCGATCGCATGACCCACGCGATCGCGTCACCCCAGATTTGGCGAAAATAAAAATTTTGAACAGAGAGTTGTGCGAGCGCGAGGCTGCCCTCGCGCCAGTAGCATAAACTGTGTCACGTGACTGCGTGGCCGACGCGACCGCGTCAATCCGTATAAGTGCAAGTCACGCGACCGCGTGCCCCACGCGATCGCGTCGCCTGCGTCGCACAGCTTATCCTAATTTGCCAAATATCTTATCTTTTCTTCTCCAAATCCTTATTTTTCTTATCTTTTCTTATTTCTTTCTCCTTCCTTTCTTATTTTCTTTGACTTCTCATATTTTTCACCTCCACTCTATTTTATTTAATTTATTTGCATACTTTCTTCCATTGCATTTTAATTTTGTGCATCTTTTTATTTTCTTTTCTAAATTTATTATTTTTCCATTGGTGTTACTTGTTCATATTCAACTGTTGTGTCTTTTCTGGTATTATTTTGGTACTCAGTGACTTGTTTTACACTGTTGGGTTATATTGTTTAAGTCAATGCTAATCTTTTATGATATTTGTATTAATTTTGCATTGACATGAATTTATATTATCTTGCACTCTCTTTCCCATTGTTGCAAATTTTTGCACTCTTGCTTTGCCATGTACTTCTACTGTTTTCTCACTTGCATGTTGTAGCTACCATGTAATTGAGACCCTTATTATCTGGCCCTAACACTCATATTTTATTTATTTTCTATCTTTATTTTTGGGTTACTTTTCTTCTTTTCCCTCTTCTTTCAGGATGGCCACCACGAAGAGAGAGGAAAAGCTTCTTAATGGGAAGACAAACAAGTCCACCTGCACAATCTTTGGAGAAAGGCATCAGTTGGAGCAGCCTATCCACTTGTACATCTTAACATGCACCGAGGACGGTGCAATCTTTAAGTGTGGGGAGGTCGATACCGATCTCCATGGGTTAGTACTTTCTTGTCTCAACACCAATGTTTAAATTTTCTTTGTAGCTAGTTGTTGCATTTGCATATTTATTTGATTTTGTGCATATTTTACCACTTGGTTAAAGTAATATTTTCTTTTTCAATAAATTTTTATAGTATTTCACTAATTTGAATAAAACTTTTTGAAAAACTTGTTTGAAGAAAAATTATTTTGGAACATAGTTTAGAGCTCGAACACACAAAACCAGTGAGATTTTGAGCCTATTTGATTGGTTGCAATTTATCAACCAATATTTTATTTTTGGTGTGTGTTTTTCTCTCTAAAATTGTGATCTTTGTCTTGCTTAATTCTATATTTCCATTGTTTGATGTATGCATGCACTGATATGATTGAGGCCCTTGTTTCACTGAGCTTACATACCCATATGGCCTTACCCTTTCATTATCCTTTGCAAAGCAATTTGAGCCTAATATACCCATTTGTTCTTTACTTTAGCTCATTACTAACTCTAAGCGGAAAACAATAATGTCCTTAATTTGAATCCTTGGTTAGCTTAGACTAGTAAAAGTGCTCATGATTTAAGTGTGGGGAAGTTAGGTTTGAAAATATTTGGTTTGAATAATTGGGTGTTGTGTATTTTAGTGAAAATGTGAAAAATAATGGTTGAGCACATGTTATTGCATTCAATACTTTAATCATATGCATTGAAAAAAAAAGTGAAAAAGAAAAAGAAAAGAGCAATTAATAAAAGGGGACAAAATGCCCCAAAATAAATAGTGAAATCAATGCATATGAGCTGTACTCAAAACTTGGAATGCATAAATATGTAGTAAACACAGTTAATGGGAAGTTAGATTTTGTATTTTAATTAAATGGATTATTTTAAGTTAAGTGGAAAGTTTATGTTAATTAAGGATTCAGATTTTAGTCCACTTGGCCAAATCTAATCCTACCTTGACCCTAACCCCATTACAACCCTTAAAAGACCTCTTGATTTGTGTATTGGTGCATTAAATTTTTGTTGATTGTTAGATGAAGAGCAAGCTATAGAAAGCAAGATTAGTAGAGAATTGAGAGAATTGACCCTATACACCTGAGAGATTAGAGTGATATACACTACTAGTAAGGGTTCAATGCTTAATTCTATGTTCCCTACTTTTATGAGCTATCTTCTTTTTGCAAGTTATTTATATTGTATTTTGTGATTTGAATTAGTGAAATCCAGTTCATATTTATTCTTGAAAGATTTATTTACTTTTTCACCAAGTAGGTAGAATCATTTTAGCATGTAGTTGCATTCACATTCATAGGTTGCATTGCATGAGTCTTGCCTTTCCCTACTCATTTATTTGGTCTCCTTGAGTTTAGCATGAGGACATGCTAATGCTTAAGTGTGGGGAGGTTGATAAACCACTATTTTATGGTTTACAATGTGTTTAATTGTGTGGTTTTATCATGGTCTTTACCCACTTATTCATATAATTATCATGCATTTATATTTCCTTCCTAAAATTATTACATGATTGAAAACATGCTTCTTTGGTCTTAATTTAGCTAATCTTAATCCTCTCTTATTACCATTCGATGCCTTGATCTGTGTGTTAAGTGTTTCAGGCTTTATAGGGCATGAATGAGTGAGAGATTGGGAAGGAAGCTTGCAAAAATGGAAGAAACACAAGAAATTGAGGAGATGACCAGCGAGAAGTGACGCGTACGCGTCAACGACGCGACCGCGCAGAAGAAAGGAATTCGCAGTGACGCGGTCGCATGGCTCACGCGACCGCCGGACTGGAAAAGCACAAGTGACGCGGAAGCGTGGACGACGCGAACGCGTGGCAGGGAAAAACACGAATGACGCGTTCGCATGGATGACGCAATCGCATAACGTGCGCGATCTGCAGAATTACAAAAGTCGCTGGCAGAGATTCTGGGCCGCATTTCGACCCAATTTTCGGCCCAGAAACACAGATTAAAGTCAGGAAACTTGCAAAGACTCAGGAGGCTCTCATAATTCACTTTTCATAGTTTAGATGTAGTTTTTAGAGAGAGAGGTTCTCTCCTTTCTCTTAGGATTTAGGATTATAATTCCTCTTAAAGGATTTAGGATTTATTATTATTTCAACTTATAATTTTTCTGAGCTCCAGGTTTAATATTCCTTTATTTTGACTTCTCTTCTTTTTAATTATATATGTTGCCAATTTGGCTTAATGACATTCATGTTATGATTTTCTTAATAAATATTATTTGAGGTATTTTCAGATCTATGATTTGTTTCTCTTATTTATGATATAAATAATTTAGATTTTTCTACCTTTTGGCTTTGGTTGATTAATTGGTGACTCTTGAGTTATCAAACTCATTGTTGATTGAAAATTGGAATTATTCAAGAATTGATTCGAGATCCAATAACTCTAACTTTTCCCAAGGAAAGACTGAGACTTGAGGATTCGAATTAATTCATTCACTTGACTTACCTTCATAGTTAGAGGTTAACAAAGTGGGAGAAAAACCAATTCTCATCACAATTGATAAGGATAACTAGGATAGGACTTCCAGTTCTCATACCTTGCCAAGAGTTCATTTTACAGTCATTTATTTAGTTTACTTGTTGGTGCACGAAATTGCAATAACACTTTTGCAATCCCGCACAACTAACCAGCAAGTGCACTGGGTCGTCCAAGTAATACCTCACGTGAGCAAGGGTCGATCCCACGGAGATTGTCGGCTTGAAGCAAGCTATGGTTACCTTGTAAATCTTAGTCAGGATATCAGGAATTATCAGGATTGATTGTAAAAAAGCAAAAGAACATGAAAAAGGTACTTGTTCTGCAGTAGTGGAGAATAGGCTGAGGCTTTGGAGATGCTCCATCTTCCGAATCTCTGCTTTCCTACTGTCATCTTCATCAAACACGCAAGGCTCCTTCCATGGCAAGCTGTATGTAGGGTTTCACCGTTGTCAATGGCTACCTCCCATCCTCTCAGTGAAAATACGTCCCTGATGCTCTGTCACAGCATAGGCTAATCATCTGTCGGTTCTCAATCAGGCCGGAATAGAATCCAGTGATTCTTTTGCGTCTGTCACTAACGCCCCGCCTTCAGGAGTTTGAAGCACGTCACAGTCATTCAATCATTGAGTCCTACTCCGAATACCACAGACAAGGTTTAGACCTTCCGGGCTCTCTTGAATGCCGCCATCAGTTCTAGCTTATACCACGAAGATTCCGATTAAAGAACCCAAGAGACATCTACTTAATCTAAGGTAGAACAGAGGTGGTTGTCAGGCACATGTTCATAGTTGAGAATGATGATGAGTGTCACAGATCATCACATTCATCCGGGTTAAGAGCAAGTGATATCTTAGAATGGAAACAAGCATGATTGAATAAGAAACAGTAGTAATTGCATTAATCCATCAAGACACAGCAGAGCTCCTCACCCCCAACCATGGGGTTTAGAGACTCATGCCGTGGAAGGTACAAGAAACGTGTAAAAAGTGTTATGAGGTCATAAGGTTCCGATTACAATGTCAAAAGATCCTATAAATAGTAAACTAGTATCCTAAGGTTTACAGAAATGAGTAAATGACAGAAAAATCCACTTCCGGGCCCACTTGGTGTGTGCTTGGGCTGAGCAATGAAGTAATTTCGTGTAGAGACCTTTTCTGGAGTTAAACGCCAGCTTTCATGCCAGTTTGGGCGTTTAACTCCAAGTTTTATGCCAGTTCCGGCGTTTAACGCTGGAATTTCTGATGCTGATTTGCTACGCCGGTTTGGGCCATCAAATCTTGGGCAAAGTATGGACTATCATATATTGCTGGAAAGCCCAGGATGTCTACTTTCCAATGCCGTTGAGAGCGCGCCAATTGGGCTTCTGTAGCTCCAGAAAATCCACTTCGAGTGCAGGGAGGTCAGAATCCAACAGCATCTGCAGTCCTTTTCAGTCTCTGGATCAGATTTTTACTCAGAACCTTCAATTTCAGCCAGAAAATACCTGAAATCACAGAAAACACACAAACTCATAGTAAAGTCCAGAAAAGTGAATTTTAACTAAAAACTAATAAAAATATAATAAAACTAACTAAAGATACTAAAAACATACTAAAAACAATGCCAAAAAGCGTATAAATTATCCGCTCATCACAACACCAAACTTAAATTGTTGTTTGTCCCCAAGCAACTGAAAATCAAAATAGGATAAAAAGAAGAGAATATACTATAGACTCCAAAATATCAAAGAAACATAGTTCCAATCAGATGAGCGGGACTAGTAGCTTTTTGCCTCCGAATAGTTTTGGCATCTCACTCTATCCTTTGAAGTTCAGAATGATTGGCATCTATGAGAACTCAGAACTCAGATAGTGTTATTGATTCTCCTAGTTAAGTATAATGATTCTTGAACATAGCTAGTGTATGAGTCTTGGCTGTGGCCCAAAGCACTCTGTCTTCCAGTATTACCACCGGATACATACATGCCACAGACACATAATTGGGTGAACCTTTTTAGATTGTGACTTAGCTTTGCTAGAGTCCCCAATTAGAGGTGTCCAAGGTTCTTAAGCACACTCTTTTTGCCTTGGTTCACAACTTTATTTCTTTCTTTTTCTTTTCTTCTTCTCTCTTTTTTTTTTCGAAAATATTTTTTTTTCACTGCTTTTTTCTTGCTTCAAGAATCAGTTTAATGATTTTTCAGATCCTCAATAACAGTTCTCTTTCTTCTCATTCTTTCAAGAGCCAACAAATTTAACATTCTTAAAACATCAAATTCAAAAGACATATGCACTGTTCAAGCATTCATTCAGAAAAGAAAAAGTATTGTCACCACATCAAACTAATTCAACTAGTTGCAGAGATAAATTTCGAAATCCTGTACTTCTTGTTCTTTTGTGATTAAAGCATTTTTCTTTTAAGAGAGGTGATGGATTCATAGGACATTCATAACTTTAAGGCAGAATACTTTAAATTTTATTAATTATGAACTAAAAACAAGACTAAAAACTAAATATAAGATTAAACTAGAAAAAAATAAAAATAGAGAACAAAATAAAAAAAATAAATAAAAAAAAACGCAAAAACATAGGCTACTAATGATAGAGGTTTTCACAGAGTTAGGACTCAACAACCTTGATTTTGAGAAGTGGATGCTCCCTCAGCTTGAGAGGAGAGCTTTTGGCGTTTCAATTCTTGGATTTCACGCCCCTGCTTCTCTTGTTCCTTCAGCAATTTGCAGATCATGCAGTTCTGATTCTGCTGTTCTTCCTTCAGTTGCTCCATAGTCTCTTGTAACTTGTTAATGGATGCTTCTAGGCTGGCCCAGTAGCCAATTTCAGGGAATTCAGGGAGGAACTCATGCGCCCTCCTCTTGATAGAGTTGTCTTGCACTTGTCCTTCCATTGACTTCTTGGTGATTGGATGTTCAATGGGTATGAACTCATCTACTCCCATCTTTACCCCAGCCTCTTTACAGAGCAAGGAGATCAAGCTTGGGTAGGCCAATTTGGCTTCAGTGGAATTCTTATTTGCAATTGTGTAAATCTCACAAGCAATCACGTGATGCACCTCCACTGCTTTTCCAAGCATAATGCAATGAATCATCACTGCTCTCTTGATAGTAACCTCAGAACGGTTGCTAGTGGGCAATATGGAGCGCCCAATAAAGTCTAGCCAACCTCTTGCAATTGGTTTGAGGTCTCCCCTCTTGAGTTGGTTAGGGACACCTTTAGAATTGGTTATCCACTTAGTTCCAGGGAGGCATATGTCCTCTAGAACTTGATCCAACCCTTTATCTACTCTCACCATCCTCCTATTAAAGGAGTCAGGATCATCTTGCAGTTGAGGCAACTTGAAGATTTCTCTTATTTTGTCCAGATGGAAGTATATAACTTTCCCTCTGACCATGGTTCTATAGGTATGGTAAGCGGTTCCAGTCATTCTCTGCTTATCTGTCAGCCACAGATTTGAGTAGAATTCCTGAACCATGTTCCTTCCAACCTTTGTCTCAGGATTGGTTAGAACTTCCCAACCTCTGTTTCGAATTTGCTCTTGGATCCCCGGATATTCATCTTCTTTCAGATCAAATTTTACTTCCGGGATCACTGACCTCAGACCCATTATTTTGTGATAATGGTCTTCATGTTCTTTGGTTAAGAACTTCTCTTGATTCCAAAGATTCTTTGGATTAGTCTCTTTCTTTCCTCTTAAATTGGTTTGTTTTCCCTTAGGAGCCATGATCTGAATCTTGGCTTAGTGATCACGAAAAAGCACACCAAACTTAGAGGTTTGCTTGTCCTCAAGCAAAAGAAAGAGAGAAGAGAGGGGGAGGAAGAGGAAATTCGAATGGTGTGATGGAATGAGGGAGCCAAACGTGTATTTATAAGGTGGGGAGGGGAGTTTTCGAAAAAGAAGAGAGAAATTTGAAAGGAGATTTGAGAAGATATGGACAGAAATTGAGAAAAGGGTGAAATTTTTGAACAATGTTTGTAATTGATTTGAAATAAATTTGAAGAATGGTTTTGATTTTTGAAGATTTGAAAGTGAATGATGAATGATTGAAGTGTGATTTTGTAGAAAAGTATGGGTGAGAAAAGGAAAGTTTGAAAAAATTTGAGTTGAAAACAAAAATGTGGTCCCCCCACCTTTCTGGCGTTAAACACCCAGAATGGCACCCATTCTGGCGTTTAACGCCCATTTGCTACCCCTTTTGGGCGTTTAACGCCCAGCCAGGTGCCCTGGCTGGCGTTAAACGCCAGAAATCTTTTGTCACTGGGCGTTTTTCAGAACGCCCAGGATGCTGCACACCTGGCGTTAAACGCCCAGAATGGTGCCCATTCTGGCATTTAACGCCCAAAATGGCACCATTCCTGGCGTTAAACGCCCAGAATGGTACCCATTCTGGCGTTTAACGCCCAAAATGCCCCTTACTGGCGTTTTTTCGCCAGTAAGCTCATTTTCTCTGCTTTTTGAGCTGAATCCTTCTGTAACTCTGTGAATTCCTTCATTTTTGATACTTGCCTCTGTAAGAACTAATCATATACCCTCCTAATGACTGGGTTGCCTCCCAGCAAGCGCTTCTTTACTGTCTTTAGCTGGACTTCTGCTAGGAATCACTCAAGTCTCAGTTTTGAGCATTCCTGCTC
Source organism: Arachis stenosperma (assembly GCF_014773155.1). Lineage (NCBI taxonomy): Eukaryota > Viridiplantae > Streptophyta > Magnoliopsida > Fabales > Fabaceae > Arachis > Arachis stenosperma. The sequence goes on along the minus strand of NC_080386.1, from coordinate 134,325,525 downwards.
AATTTCCTTCAAGATAGTGCTTGATTCTCTGTCCATTAACAATGAACTTCTTGTCAGAATCAATATCCTGAAGCTCAACATATCCATATGGTGACACTCCTGTAATCACATACGGACCCCTCCACCGGGATTTGAGTTTTCTTGGAAACAATTTGAGCCTGGAGTTGAAGAGCAGAACTTTTTGTCCTGGCTCAAAGACTCTGGTTGACAATCTCTTGTCATGCCACTTCTTGCCTTTTCCTTATAAATTTTTGCATTTTCAAAGGCATTGAGTCTGAACTCCTCTAGCTCATTTAGCTGGAGCAGTCTTTTCTCACCAGCTAACTGAGCATCCATGTTTAGGAATCTGGTTGCCCAATAGGCTTTATGTTCCAGTTCCACAGGCAAATGACAGGCCTTCCCATACACCAGTTGGTATGGAGAGGTTCCTATAGGAGTCTTGAATGCTGTTCTGTATGCCCACAGAGCATCATCCAAGCTCTTTGCCCAATCCTTTCTTCGGGCCATCACAGTCCGTTCTAGGATTCTTTTTAGCTCTCTGTTAGAGACTTCTGCTTGCCCATTTGTCTGTGGATGATACGGAGTTGCCACTTTATGGCTAATTCCATGTCTAACCATAGCAGAGTGTAGCAGTCTATTGCAGAAATGAGTGCCCCCATCACTGATTAGTACTCTAGGAACACCAAACCTGCTGAAGATGTGTTTCTGGAGGAATTTCAGCACGGTCTTGGTATCATTAGTGGGTGTAGCAATTGCTTCTACCCACTTAGATACATAGTCCACTGCCACCAGAATGTAAGTGTTTGAGTATGATGGTGGGAATGGCCCCATGAAGTCAATTCCCCATACATCAAACAATTCTATCTCTAATATCCCTTGTTGAGGCATGGCATATCCGTGAGGCAGGTTACCAGCTCTTTGGCAACTGTCACAGTTACGCACAACTCTCGGGAATCTTTATAGAGAGTAGGCCAGTAGAAGCCACACTGGAGGACTTTAGTGGCTGTTCGCTCACTTCCAAAATGTCCTCCATAAGTGATCCATGGCAATGCCATAAGATCTTTCGTGCTTCTTCTCTGGGTACACATCTGCGGATCACTCCGTCAGCACATCTCTTAAAGAGATATGGTTCATCCCAGAGGTAGTACTTTGCATCTGAAATTAATTTCTTTCTTTGCACATTGCTATACTCCTTGGGTATGAACTTCACAGCTTTATAATTTGCAATATCTACAAACCATGGAGCTTCCTGAATGGCAAAGAGTTGCTCATCTGGGAAAGTCTCAGAGATCTCAGTAGAAGGGAGGGACGCCCCAGCTACTGGTTCTATTCGGGACAGATGATCAGCCACTTGGTTTTCTGTCCCTTTTCTGTCTCTTATTTCTATATCAAACTCTTGCAGAAGCAACACCCATCTGATAAGCCTGGGTTTTGAATCCTGCTTTGTGAGTAAGTATTTAAGAGCAGCATGGTCAGTGTACACAATCACCTTTGATCCCACTAAGTAGGATCTAAACTTGTCAATGGCATAAACCACTGCAAGCAACTCTTTTTCTGTGGTTGTGTAATTCTTCTGTGCATCATTTAGAACACGGCTAGCATAATAAATGACATGCAGAAGTTTGTTATGCCTCTGTCCCAACACTGCACCAATGGCATGATCACTGGCATCACACATTAATTCAAATGGCAATGCCCAATCTGGTGCAGAGATGACTGGTGCTGTGACCAGCTTAGCTTTCAGGGTCTCAAATGCCTGCAAACACTGTGTGTCAAACACAAATGGCGTGTCAGCAGCTAGCAAGTTACTTAAAGGTTTTGCAATTTTCGAAAAATCCTTGATAAACCTTCTATAGAATCCTGCATGCCCCAGAAAGCTTCTGATTGCCTTAACATTGGCAGGTGGTGGTAATTTTTCAATTACCTCTACCTTTGCCTTATCCACCTCTATTCCCCTGCTTGAAATTTTGTGCCCAAGGACAATTCCTTTAGTCACCATAAAGTGACATTTCTCCCAGTTTAAAACCAGGTTAGTCTCTTGGCATCTTTTCAGGACAAGTGATAGGTGGTTAAGACAGGAGCTGAATGAGTCTCCATACACTGAGAAGTCATCCATGAAGACTTCCATAAATTTCTCTACCATATCTGAGAAGATAGAGAGCATGCACCTCTGAAAGGTTGCAGGTGCGTTGCACAGACCAAAAGGCATTCTCCTGTAGGCAAACACGCCTGAAGGGCAGGTGAATGCTGTTTTCTCTTGGTCCTGGGGATCTACTGCAATTTGGTTATAACCTGAATAGCCATCCAAAAAGCAGTAATAATCATGACCAGCTAATCTTTCTAGCATTTGGTCTATGAATGGTAAAGGAAAATGATCCTTTCTGGTGGCTGTATTGAGCCTTCTGTAGTCAATACACATGCGCCACCCTGTGACTGTCCTTGTAGGAACCAGTTCATTTTTTTTATTATGAACCACTGTCATGCCTCCCTTTTTGGGAACAACTTGGACAGGGCTCACCCAGGGGCTATCAGAAATAGGATAAATAATCCCAGCCTCCAGTAATTTAGTGACCTCTTTCTGCACCACCTCCTTCATGGCTGGATTTAGCCTCCTCTGTGGTTGAACCACTGGTTTGGCATTATCCTCCAACAGGATCTTGTGCATGCATCTAGCTGGGCTAATGCCCTTAAGATCACTTATGGACCACCCAAGAGCTGTCTTGTGTGTCCTAAGCACTTGAATCAGTGCCTCCTCTTCCTGTGGATTTAAAGCAGAGCTTATAATCACTGGAAAAGTGTCACCCTCTGGTGCACAAAATTGCAATAACACTTTTGCAATCCCGCACAACTAACCAGCAAGTGCACTGGGTCGTCCAAGTAATACCTTGCGTGAGCAAGGGTCGATCCCACGGAGATTGTCGGCTTGAAGCAAGCTATGGTTATCTTGTAAATCTTAGTCAGGATATCAGAAATTATCAGGATTGATTGTAAAAAGCAAAAGAACATGTAATGGTTACTTGTATTGCAGTAATGGAGAATGGGTTGAGGTTTGGAGATGCTCCATCTTCCGAATCTCTGCTTTCCTACTGTCTTCTTCATCAAACACGCATGTCTCCTTCCATGGCAAGCTCGTGTAAGGTCTCACTGTTGTCAGCAGCTACCTCCCATCCGCGCAGTGAAAGCTAATGCACACACTCTGTCACAGTGCTGCCAATCACCGGTTTGGTTCCCTCCCCTACCGGAATAGAATCACTCTTTTGCGTCTGTCACTAACGCCCAGTAGGTTACAGGTTTGAAGCACGTCACAGTCATTCATTCATTGAATCCTACTCAGAATACCACAGACAAGGTTTAGACCTTCCGGATTCTCTTGAATGCTGCCATCAGGTCCTGCCTATACCACGAAGATTCCGATTAAAGAACCCAAGAGATAACTACTCAATCTAAGATAGAACAGAGGTGGTTGTCAGGCACGTGTTCATAGTTGAGAATGATGATGATTGTCACGGATCATCACATTCATCCGGATTAAGAACAAGTGTTATCTTAGAATGGAAGCAAGCATGATTGAGTAAGAAACAGTAGTAATTGCATTAATCCATCAAGACACAGCAGAGCTCCTCACCCCCAACCATGGGGTTTAGAGGCTCATACTGTGGAAAGAAACGTGTACAAAAATGTTATGAGGTCATAAGGTCCTGATTACAATGTAGAAAGGTCCTATAAGTAGTAAACTAGTATCCTAAGATTTACAGAAATGAGTAAATGACAGAAAAATCCACTTCCTGGCCCACTTGGTGTGTGCTTGGGCTGAGCAATGAAGGAAATTCATGTAGAGACCTTTTCTGGAGTTAAACGCCAGTTCTCATGCCAGTTTGGGCGTTTAACTCCAACTTTTATTCCAGTTCCGGCGTTTAACGCTGGAATTTCTGAGGCCGGATTGCTACGCGGGTTTGGGCCATCAAATCTTGGACAAAGTATGGACTATTATATATTGCTGGAAAGCCCAGGATGTCTACTTTCCAATGCCGTTGAGAGCGCGCCAATTGGGCTTCTGTAGCTCCAGAAAATCCCTTCGAGTGCAGGGAGGTCAGAATCCAACAGCATCTGCAGTCCTTTTCAGTCTCTGAATCAGATTTTGCTCAGAACCCTCAATTTCAGTCAGAAAATACCTGAAATCACAGAAAAACACAAAAACTCATAGTAAAGTCCAGAAAGTGAATTTTAATTAAAAACTAATAAATATACTAAAAACTAACTAAAGATACTAAAAACATACTAAAAACAATGCCAAAAAGCATACAAATTATCCGCTCATCACAACACCAAACTTAAATTGTTGCTTGTCCCCAAGCAACTGAAAATCAAAATAGGATAAAAGAAGAGAATATACTATAGACTCCAAAATATCAAAGAAACATAGCTCCAATTAGATGAGCGGGACTAGTTGCTTTTTGCCTCCGAACAGTTTTGGCATCTCACCCTATCCTTTGAAGTTCAGAATGATTGGCATCTATCAGAACTCAGAACTCAGATAGTGTTATTGATTCTCCTAGTTAAGTATATTGATTCTTGAACATAGCCAGTGTATGAGTCTTGGCTGTGGCCCAAAGCACTCTGTCTTCCAGTATTACCACCGGATACATACATGCCACAGACACATAATTGGGTGAACCTTCTTAGATTGTGACTCAGCTTTGCTAAAGTCCCCAATTAGAGGTGTCCAGGGTTCTTAAGCACACTCTTGTTGCTTTGGATCACAACTTTATTTCCTTCTCTTTTTTTTTTTTCGAAAAAAAATTTTTTTTTTTTGAATTCACTGCTTTTTCTTGCTTCAAGAATCAATTTGATGATTTTTCAGATCCTCAATAACAGTTCTCTTTCTCCTCATTCTTTCAAGAGCCAACAAATTTAACATTCTTAAAAACAACAAATTCAAGAGACATATGCACTGTTCAAGCATTCATTCAGAAAACAAAAAGTATTGTCACCACATCAAACTGATTCAACTAGTTTCAGAGATAAATTTTGAAACCTTGTACTTCTTGTTCTTTTGTGATTAAAGCATTTTTCTTTTAAGAGAGGTGATGGATTCATAGGACATTCATAACTTTAAGGCATAAACTTTATTAATTTTATTAATTAAGAACAAGACTCAAATATAGATATAAAATGAGACTAAAAAAAATGAAAATTAAAAACAAAATAAAGGAAAATAAAAAAAAAACGGAAAACAGAGGCTCCTAATGATAGAGGTTTTCACAGAGTTAGGACTCAACAACCTTGATTTTGAGAAGTAGATGCTCCCTCAGCTTGAGAGGAGAGCTTTTGGCGCTTCAGTTCTTTGATTTCACGCCCCTGCTTCTCTTGTTCCTTCAGCAATTTACAGATCATGCAGTTCTGATTCTGCTGTTCTTCCTTCAGTTGCTCCATAGTCTCTTGCAGCTTGTTGATGGATGCTTCTAGGCTGGCCCAGTAGCCAATTTCAGGGAATTCAGGGAGGAACTCACGCGCCCTCCTCTTGATAGAGTTGTCTTGCACTTGTCCTTCCATTGACTTCTTGGTGATTGGATGTTCAATGGGTATGAACTCATCTACTCCCATCTTTACCCCAGCCTCTTTACAGAGCAAGGAGATCAAGCTTGGGTAGGCCAATTTGGCTTCAGTGGAATTCTTATTTGCAATTGTGTAAATCTCACAAGCAATCACATGATGCACCTCCACTGCTTTTCCAAGCATAATGCAGTGAATCATCACTGCTCTCTTGATGGTTACCTCAGAACGGTTGCTAGTGGGCAATATGGAACGCCCAATAAAGTCTAGCCAACCTCTTGCAATTGGTTTGAGGTCTCCCCTCTTGAGTTGGTTTGGGACACCCTTAGAATTGGTTATCCATTTAGTTCCAGGGAGGCATATGTCCTCTAGAACCTGATCCAACCCCTTATCTACTCTCACCATCCTCCTATTAAAGGAATCAGGATCATCTTGTAGTTGAGGCAACTTGAATATTTCTCTTATTTTGTCCAGATGGAAGTATATAACTTTCCCTCTGACCATGGTTCTATGGGTATGGTAAGCAGTTCCAGTCATTCTCTGCTTATCTGTTAGCCACAGATTTGAGTAGAATTCCTGAACCATGTTCCTTCCAACCTTTGTCTCAGGATTGGTTAGAACTTCCCATCCTCTGTTTCGAATTTGCTCTTGGATCCCCGGATATTCATCTTCTTTCAGATCAAATTTAACTTCCGGGATCACTGACCTCAGACCCATTATTTTGTGATAATGGTCTTCATGTTCTTTGGTTAAGAACTTCTCTTCATTCCAAAGATTCTTTGGATTGGTCTCTTTCTTTCCTCTTGAGTTGGTTTGTTTTCCCTTAGGAGCCATGATATTGATGAATCTTGGCTTAGTGATCACGGAAAAGCACACCAAACTTAGAGGTTTTGCTTGTCCTCAAGCAAAAAGAAAAGAAAGAAGATAAGAGAGGGAGAGAGGAGGAGAAAATTCGAATGGTGTGAGGAAGGAAGGGTGTGGAACGTTCATTTATAGAGTGGGGGGAGGAGAATTTCGAAAACAAAAGAGAGATTTGAAAGGAAATTTGAAAAGATATGAAAAATATTTGAGAAAAGGGTGAGTTTTTGAAGAAGATTTGAGATTATTTTGAAATAGATTTGAAAAATGGTTTTGATTTTTGAAGATTTGAAAGTGAATAATGAATGATTGAAGTGTGATTTTGTAGAAAAGTATGGGTGAGAAAAGGAAAGTTTGAAAAAATCTGAGTTGAAAACAAAAATGTGGTCCCCCCACCTTTCTGGCGTTAAACGCCCAGAATGGTACCCATTCTGGCGTTTAACGCCCACTTGGCACCCTTTTTGGGCGTTTAACGCCCAGCCAGGTACCCTGGCTGGCGTTAAACGCCAGAAAACCTTCCTCACTGGGCGTTTTTCTGAACGCCCAGTGATGCTGCACACCTGGCGTTAAACGCCCAGAATGGTGCCCATTCTGGCGTTTAACGCCCAGAATGGCACCATTCCTGGCGTTAAACGCCCAGAATGGTACCCATTCTGGCGTTTAACGCCCAAAATGCACCTTACTGGCATTTTTTCGCCAGTAAGCTCATTTTCTCTGCTTTTTGAGCTGAATCCTTCTGTAACTCTGTGAATTCCTTCATTTTTGATACTTGCCTCTGTAAGAACTAATCATATTCCTTCCTAATGACTGGGTTGCCACCCAGTAAGCGCTTCTTTACTGTCTTTAGCTGGACTTTTACTGAGAATCACTCTAGTCTCAGTTTTGAGCACTCCTGCTCAAAGTTTCCTTCAAGATAATGTTTGATTCTCTGTCCATTAACAATGAACTTCTTATCAGAATCAATATCCTGAAGCTCAACATATCCATATGGTGATACTCCTGTAATCACATACGGACCCCTCCACCGGAACTTGAGTTTTCCTGGAAACAGTCTGAGCCTAGAGTTGAAGAGCAGAACTTTCTGTCCTGGCTCAAAGACTCTGGTTGACAATCTCTTGTCATGCCACTTCTTTGCCTTTTCCTTATAGATTTTAGCATTTTCAAAGGCATTGAGTCTGAACTCCTCTAGCTCATTTAGCTGGAGCAGTCTTTTCTCACCAGCTAACTGTGCATCCATGTTTAGGAATCTGGTTGCCCAGTAGGCTTTATGTTCCAGTTCCACAGGCAAATGACAGGCCTTCCCATACACCAATTGGTATGGAGAGGTTCCTATAGGAGTCTTGAATGCTGTTCTGTACGCCCAGAGCATCATCCAAGCTCTTTGCCAATCCTTTCTTCGGGCCATTACAGTCCGTTCCAGGATTCTTTTTAGCTCTCTGTTAGAGACTTCAGCTTGCCCATTTGTCTGTGGATGATACGGAGTTGCCACTTTATGGCTAATTCCATATCTAACCATAGCAGAGTATAGCTGTTTATTGCAGAAATGAGAGCCCCCATCACTGATTAGCACTCTGGGGACGCCAAACCTGCTGAAAATGTTTTTCTGGAGGAATTTCAGCACAGTCTTGGTATCATTAGTGGGTGTAGCAATTGCTTCTACCCACTTAGATACATAGTCCACTGCCACCAGAATGTAAGTGTTTGAGTATGATGGTGGGAATGGCCCCATGAAGTCAATTCCCCATACATCAAACAGCTCTATCTCTAGTATCCCTTGTTGAGGCATGGCATATCCATGAGGCAGGTTACCAGCTCTTTGGCAACTGTCACAGTTACGCACAAACTCTCGGGAATCTTTATAGAGAGTAGGCCAGTAGAAGCCGCACTGGAGAACTTTAGTGGCTGTTCGCTCACTTCCAAAATGTCCTCCATACTGTGATCCATGGCAGTGCCATAGGATCCTTCGTGCTTCCTCTCTGGGTACACACCTGCGGATCACTCCGTCAGCACATCTCTTAAAGAGATATGGTTCATCCCAAAGGTAGTATTTGGCATCTGAAATTAATTCTTTCTCTGCACATAACTGTACTCTTTGGGTATGAACCTCACAGCTTTATAGTTTGCAATATCTGCAAACCATGGAGCTTCCTGAATGGCAAAGAGTTGCTCATCTGGGAAAGTCTCAGAGATCTCAGTAGAAGGGAGGGACGCCCCAGCTACTGGCTCTATTCTGGACAGATGATCAGCTACTTGATTCTCTGTCCCTTTTCTGTCTCTTATTTCTATATCAACTCTTGCAGAAGCAACACCCATCTGATAAGCCTGGGTTTTGAATCCTGCTTTGTGAGTAAGTATTTAAGAGCAGCATGGTCAGTGTACACAATCACCTTTGATCCCACTAAGTAGGATCTAAACTTGTCAATGGCATAGACCACTGCAAGCAACTCTTTTTCTGTGGTTGTGTAATTCTTCTGTGCATCATTTAGAACACGGCTAGCATAATAAATGACATGCAGAAGTTTGTTATTCCTCTGTCCCAACACTGCACCAATGGCATGATCACTGGCATCACACATTAATTCAATGGTAATGCCCAATCTGGTGCAGAGATGACTGGTGCTGTGACCAGCTTAGCTTTCAGGGTCTCAAATGCCTGCAAACACTGTGTGTCAAACACAAATGGCGTGTCAGCAGCTACAGGTTACTCAGAGGTTTAGCAATTTTCGAAAATCCTTGATAAACCTTCTGTAGAATCCTGCATGCCCCAGAAAGCTTCTGATTGCCTTAACATTGGCAGGTGGTGGTAATTTTTCAATTACCTCTACCTTTGCCTTATCCACCTCTATTCCCCTGCTTGAAATTTTGTGCCCAAGGACAATTCCTTCAGTCACCATAAAGTGACATTTCTCCCAGTTTAAAACCAGGTTAGTCTCTTGGCATCTTTTCAGGACAAGTGATAGGTGGTTAAGACAGGAGCTGAATGAGTCTCCATATACTGAAAAGTCATCCATGAAGACTTCCAGAAATTTCTCTACCATATCTGAAAAGATAGAGAGCATGCACCTCTGAAATGTTGCAGGTGCATTGCACAGACCAAAAGGCATTCTCCTATAGGCAAACACGCCTGAAGGGCAGGTGAATGCTGTTTTCTCTTGGTCCTGAGGGTCTACTGCAATTTGGTTGTAGCCTGAATAGCCATCCAAAAAGCAGTAATAATCATGGCCAGCTAGTCTTTCTAGCATTTGGTCTATGAATGGTAAAGGAAAGTGATCCTTTCTGGTGGCTTTATTGAGCCTTCTGTAGTCAATACACATGCGCCACCCTGTGACTGTCCTTGTAGGAACCAGTTCATTTTTTTCATTATGAACCACTGTCATGCCTCCCTTTTTGGGAACAACTTGGACAGGGCTCACCCATGGGCTATCAGAAATAGGATAAATAATCCCAGCCTCCAGTAATTTAGTGACCTCTTTCTGCACCACCTCCTTCATGGCAGGATTTAGCCTCCTCTGTGGTTGGACCACTGGTTTGGCATTATCCTCCAACAGGATCTTATGCATGCATCTAGCTGGGCTAATACCCTTGAGATCACTTATGGACCACCCAAGAGCTGTCTTGTGTGTCCTTAGCACTTTAATCAGTGCTTCCTCTTCCTGTGGATTTAAAGCTGAGCTTATAATCACTGGAAAAGTGTCACCCTCTCCCAGAAATGCATATTTCAGGGATGATGGTAGTTGTTTGAGTTCAGGCTTAGGAGGCTTATCCTCCTCCTGAGGAATTTTCGAAAATTCCTTTGCCTCCTCTGGCTCTTCCTGATCAGTTTGAGCATCTTTGAAGATGTTCTCAAGCTCTGATTCTAAGCCTTCAGCCATATTGATCTCTTCTACCAGAGAGTCAATAATGTCAGCGTCCATGCAGTCCTCTGGTGAGTCTGGATGCTGCATAGCTTTTACAGCATTCAACTTGAACTCATCCTCATTGACTCTCAAGGTTACTTCCCCCTTTTGTACATCAATGAGAGTTCGTCCAGTTGCTAGGAAAGGTCTTCCTAGAATGAGAGTTGCATTTTTATGCTCCTCCATTTCCAGCACCACAAAGTCAGTTGGAAAGGCAAACGGCCCAACCTTGACAATCATGTCCTCTATTATGCCTGATGGGTGTTTAATGGAGCCATCAGCAAGTTGGAGGCATATCCTGGTTGGTTTGACTTCTCCAATCAACCCAAGCTTTCTGATAGTGGATGCAGGTATTAAATTAATACTTGCTCCAAGATCACATAAGGCTACCTTGGTATAAGTGCCTTCCAATGTGCATGGTATCAGAAGCTTCCAGGATCTTGAAGCTTTTCTGGTAAGCTTTTTAGAATGACTGCACTGCATTCTTCAGTGAGAAACACTTTTTCAGTTTCTCTCCAATCCTTCTTATGACTTAAGATCTCTTTCATGAACTTAGCATAAGAAGGTATTTGCTCAAGTGCCTCTGCAAAAGGAATCTTTATTTCAAGAGTCCTTAAATAGTCTGCAAAGCGGGCAAATTGTTTATCCTGTTCCGCTTTGCGGAGTTTCTGAGGATAAGGCATCTTGGCTTGATATTCTTCAACCTTAGATGCTGCAGGTTTATTCCTTACAGAAGTGGTTGAAGAAGCCTTGTTAGAGGGATTGCTGTCAGCACTCTCAGGTGTCTGATCCTCCCTTGGCGTTTGAACGCCAGGAATGGGTGAAGTTTGGGCGTTAAACGCCAACTTCTCCCCCTTTTCTGGCGTTTGAACGCCAGAACTGGGCAGGGAATGGGCGTTTAACGCCAACTTTCCTTCCCTTTCTGGCGTTTGAACGCCAATAATATTCCTCTCTGGGCTCTTACTGTCCTCAGAGGGATTTTGAACAGTGGCTTGGTCATCCTCTGTTAACTGTTCCTTAATTGACTTCTTGCTCTTTTGAGCAGTGGCATTCAGTGTTTTCCCACTCCTAAGTTGAACTGCTTGACATTCTTCTGTTATTTGTTTAGATATTTGCTGTTTTGCTTGATTCAACTGCAGTTCTATGCTCTTGTTAGCAACCTTAGTATCATGGAGCATTTCTTTAAATTCTGCTAACTGTTCTGTCATCAGGAGCAATTGTTGATTAAGCTCATTCATTTGTTCTTGAGGATCAGGATCAGTGACTACTGCCATGACCTCTTCTTGTGGAACGAATTCCTTGCTAGAATATAAGTATTGGTTTCTAGCAACAATGTCTATAAGCTCTTGAGCTTCTTCAATTGTCTTCCTCATGTGTATAGATCCACCAGCTGAGTGGTCTAAAGACACCTGAGCTTTTTCTGTAAGCCCGTAGTAGAAAATGTCTAACTGTACCCACTCTGAAAACATTTCAGAGGGACATTTTCTTAGCATACCTCTATACCTCTCCCAGGCATCATAAAGGGATTCATTATCCTCTTGTTTAAAGCCTTGGATGTCCAGCCTTAGCTGTGTCATCCTTTTTGGAGGGTAAAAATGATTCAGGAATTTTTCTGATAACTGTTTCCATGTTTTTATGCTTGCTGTAGGTTGGTTATTTAACCACCTTTTTGCTTGATCTTTTACAGCAAATGGAAACAGTAACAGTCTGTAGACATCCTGATCTACCTCTTTATCATGTATTGTGTCAGCAATTTGTAAGAACTGTGCCAGAAACTCAGTAGGTTCTTCCTCTGGAAGACCGGAATACTGGCAATTTTGCTGCACTATGATAATGAGTGAGTTTAGCTCAAAGCTGCTTGCTTTGATGGGAGGTATACAGATGCTACTCCCATATGCAGCTGTAATGGGGTTAGCATAAGACCCCAGAGTCCTTCTGGACTGATTAATTCCACTTAAGTCCATGATGGACAAAAGGGAAATGATAATAATTGCAAAGAGATAAATTTTGTTTGTTTTTTTTTTTTTTGAAATAACCGAATAAAATAAAAAGAAATTTAAAATAAAAATTCGAAAATCAAAAGGAAAATAAAATAAAATTTCGAAAATTAAAAAGAAAATAAGATCAAAGCAAATTGAGCACTGAATCAATTAGTTAATTAAAAAGATTTTGAAAACAGCAATTAAGAAGATATGATTGAAAAATTTTTATGAAAGAGATTTGATTTTTAAAAAGAGGAAAGAGAAAAACATAAAAGACACCAAACTTAAAATTTTAGAAAATCAAACACTAAATTTTTTTCGAAAATTTTAAAGGAAAAACACAAAGAGGACACCAAACTTAGAACTTTTATGAATCAAAAAGGGCTAAGAACATGCAAAATTCGAAAATCAAAAGAAAAACAAAAGCATGCAAATGACACCAAACTTAGAATATGAAACTAGACTCAACTAAAAAGACTCTAAACCAACAAGAATAATAATAAAAAAAAATCCTAATCTAAGCAACAAAATAAACCGTTAGTTGTCCAAACTCGAACAATCCCCGGCAACGGCGCCAAAAACTTGGTGCACGAAATTGCAATAACACTTTTGCAATCCCGCACAACTAACCAGCAAGTGCACTGGGTCGTCCAAGTAATACCTTGCGTGAGCAAGGGTCGATCCCACGGAGATTGTCGGCTTGAAGCAAGCTATGGTTATCTTGTAAATCTTAGTCAGGATATCAGAAATTATCAGGATTGATTGTAAAAAGCAAAAGAACATGTAATGGTTACTTGTATTGCAGTAATGGAGAATGGGTTGAGGTTTGGAGATGCTCCATCTTCCGAATCTCTGCTTTCCTACTGTCTTCTTCATCAAACACGCATGTCTCCTTCCATGGCAAGCTCGTGTAAGGTCTCACTGTTGTCAGCAGCTACCTCCCATCCGCGCAGTGAAAGCTAATGCACACACTCTGTCACAGTGCTGCCAATCACCGGTTTGGTTCCCTCCCCTACCGGAATAGAATCACTCTTTTGCGTCTGTCACTAACGCCCAGTAGGTTACAGGTTTGAAGCACGTCACAGTCATTCATTCATTGAATCCTACTCAGAATACCACAGACAAGGTTTAGACCTTCCGGATTCTCTTGAATGCTGCCATCAGGTCCTGCCTATACCACGAAGATTCCGATTAAAGAACCCAAGAGATAACTACTCAATCTAAGATAGAACAGAGGTGGTTGTCAGGCACGTGTTCATAGTTGAGAATGATGATGATTGTCACGGATCATCACATTCATCCGGATTAAGAACAAGTGTTATCTTAGAATGGAAGCAAGCATGATTGAGTAAGAAACAGTAGTAATTGCATTAATCCATCAAGACACAGCAGAGCTCCTCACCCCCAACCATGGGGTTTAGAGGCTCATACTGTGGAAAGAAACGTGTACAAAATGTTATGAGGTCATAAGGTCCTGATTACAATGTAGAAAGGTCCTATAAGTAGTAAACTAGTATCCTAAGATTTACAGAAATGAGTAAATGACAGAAAAATTCACTTCCTGGCCCACTTGGTGTGTGCTTGGGCTGAGCAATGAAGGAAATTCATGTAGAGACCTTTTCTGGAGTTAAACGCCAGTTCTCATGCCAGTTTGGGCGTTTAACTCCAACTTTTATTCCAGTTCCGGCGTTTAACGCTGGAATTTCTGAGGCCGGATTGCTACGCGGGTTTGGGCCATCAAATCTTGGACAAAGTATGGACTATTATATATTGCTGGAAAGCCCAGGATGTCTACTTTCCAATGCCGTTGAGAGCGCGCCAATTGGGCTTCTGTAGCTCCAGAAAATCCACTTCGAGTGCAGGGAGGTCAGAATCCAACAGCATCTGCAGTCCTTTTCAGTCTCTGAATCAGATTTTTGCTCAGAACCCTCAATTTCAGTCAGAAAATACCTGAAATCACAGAAAAACACACAAACTCATAGTAAAGTCCAGAAAAGTGAATTTTAATTAAAAACTAATAAAAATATACTAAAAACTAACTAAAAGATACTAAAAATATACTAAAAACAATGCCAAAAAGCATACAAATTATCCGCTCATCACCCTCTCCTAGAAATGCATATTTCAGAGATGGTGGTAGAGGTTTGAGTTCAGGTTTGGGAGGTTTATCCTCCTCCTGAGGAATTTTCGAAAATTCCTTTACTTCCTCTAATTCTTCTTGATCAGGTTGAGCATCTTTGAAGATGTCCTCAAGCTCTGATTCTAGGCTTTCAGTCATATTGATCTCTTCTACCAGAGAGTCAATAATGTCAGCGCCCATGCAGTCATCTGGTGTGTCTGGATGCTGCATTGCTTTCACAGCATTCAACTTGAACTCATCCTCATTGACTCTCAGGGTCACTTCCCCTTTTTGTACATCAATGAGAGTTCGTCCAGTTGCTAGGAATGGTCTTCCTAGAATGAGAGTTGCACTTTTGTGCTCTTCCATTTCCAGCACCACAAAGTCAGTGGGAAAGGCAAATGGCCCAACTTTGACAATCATGTCCTCTATTATGCCTGATGGGTGTTTAATGGAGCCATCAGCAAGTTGGAGGCATATCCTGGTTGGTTTGACTTCTCCAGCCAACCCAAGCTTTCTGATAGTGGATGCAGGTATTAGATTGATGCTTGCTCCAAGATCACATAGGGCTGTCTTGGTGCAAGCACCTTCTAATGTGCATGGTATTATAAAGCTTCCAGGATCTTGAAGCTTTTCTGGTAAGCTTTTTAGTATGACTGCACTGCATTCTTCAGTGAGAAACACTTTTTCAGTTTCTCTCCAATCTTCTTATGACTTAAGATCTCTTTCATGAACTTAGCATAAGAAGGTATTTGCTCAAGTGCCTCTGCAAACGGAATCTTTATTTCAAGAGTCCTTAGATAGTGCAAAGCGGGCAAATTGCTTATCCTGTTCCGCTTTGCGGAGTTTCTGAGGATAAGGCATCTTGGCTTGATATTCCTCAACCTTAGATGCTGCAGGTTTATTCCTTACAGAAGTGGTTGAAGAAGCCTTGTTAGAGGGATAATTATCAGCACTCTCAGGTGCCTGATCCTCCTTGGGCGTTTGAACGCCAGGAATGGGTGAAGATTGGGCGTTAAATGCCAACTTCTCCCCCTTTTCTGGCGTTTGAACGCCAGAACTGGGCAAGGAATGGGCGTTTAACGCCAACTTTCCTTCCCTTTCTGGCGTTTGAACGCCAATAATATTCCTCTCTGGGCTCTTGTTGTCCTCAGAGGGATTTTGAACAGTGGTTTGGTTATCCTCTGTCAATTGTTCTTTGTTTGGCTTCATGCTCCTTTTAGCAGTGGTGTTCAGTGTTTTCCCACTCCTTAGTTGAACTGCTTGACATCCTTCTGTTATCTGTTTAGATATTTACTGTTTTGCTTGATTCAACTGCAGTTCTATGTTCTTGTTAGCACTTTAGTATCATGGAGCATTCTTTAAATTCTGCTAACTGTTCTGTCATCAGGAGCAATTGTTGATTAAGCTCATTCATCTGTTCTGAGGATTAGGATCAGGACTAATGCCATGACCTCCTCTTTTGGAACGAACTCACTGCTAGAATATAAGTATTGGTTTCTAGCAACAGTGTCTATAAGCTCTTGAGCTTCTTCAATTGTCTTCCTCATGTGTATAGATCCACCAGCTGAGTGGTCTAAAGACATCTGAGCTTTTCTGTGAGCCCATAGTAGAAGATGTCTAACTGTACCCACTCTGAAAACATTTCAGAGGGGCATTTTCTAAGCATACCTCTATACCTCTCCCATGCATTATAAAGGGATTCATTATCCTCTTTTTAAAGCCTTGGATGTCCAGCCTTAGCTGTGTCATCCTCTTGGAGGGTAGAAATGATTCAGGAATTTGTCTGATAACTGTTTCCATGTCTTTATGCTTGCTGTAGGTGGTTATTCAACCACCTTTTAGCTTGATCTTTTACAGCAAATGGAAACAGTAATAGTCTGTAGACATCCTGATCTACCTCTTATCATGTACTGTGTCAGCAATTTGTAAAAATTGTGCCAGAAACTCAGTAGGTTCTTCCTGTGGAAGACCGGAATACTGGCAATTTTGCTGCACTATGATAATGAGTTGAGGGTTTAGCTCAAAGCTGCTTGCTTTGATGGGAGGTATACAGATGCTACTCCCATATGCAGCTGTAATGGGGTTAGCATATGACCCCAGAGTCCTCTTGGACTGATTAATTCCACTTAAGTCCATAATGGACAAAAGGGAAATGAGAATGATTGCAAAGAGATAAATTTTGTTTTGTTTCTTTTTTTTTTTTGAATTTTAAACAAAAAAATTAAAATAAAACAAAAGGAAATAAAAAATAAATTCGAAAATCAAAAAGAAAATAAGATCAAAGCAAATTGAGAACTAAATCAATCAGTTAATTAAAAAGATTTTGAAAATAGCAATTAAAAAGATATGATTGAAAATTTTTATGAAAAAGATTTGATTTTTGAAAAGAGGAAAGAGAAAAACAACAAAAAGACACCAAACTTAAAATTTTTAGAAAATCAAACACTAAATTTTCGAAAATTTTAAAGGAAAAACACAAAGAGGACACCAAACTTAGAATTTTATGAATCAAAAGGGACTAAGAACATGCAATTTCGAAAAAACTAGAAGAAAAACAAAAGCATGCAATGGACACCAAACTTAAAATATGAAACTAGACTCAACTAAAAGACTCTAAACCAACAAAAATAAAACAGTCCTAATCTAAGCAACAAGATAAGCCGTCAGTTGTCCAAACTCGAACAATCCCCGGCAACGGCGCCAAAACTTGGTGCACGAAATTGCAATAACACTTTTGCAATCCCGCACAACTAACCAGCAAGTGCACTGGGTCGTCCAAGTAATACCTCGCGTGAGCAAGGGTCGATCCCACGGAGATTGTCGGCTTGAAGCAAGCTATGGTTACCTTGTAAATCTTAGTCAGGATATCAGGAATTATCAGGATTGATTGTAAAAAAGCAAAAGAACATGAAAAAGGTACTTGTTCTGCAGTAGTGGAGAATAGGCTGAGGCTTTGGAGATGCTCCATCTTCCGAATCTCTGCTTTCCTACTGTCATCTTCATCAAACACGCAAGGCTCCTTCCATGGCAAGCTGTATGTAGGGTTTCACCGTTGTCAATGGCTACCTCCCATCCTCTCAGTGAAAATACGTCCCTGATGCTCTGTCACAGCATAGGCTAATCATCTGTCGGTTCTCAATCAGGCCGGAATAGAATCCAGTGATTCTTTTGCGTCTGTCACTAACGCCCCGCCTTCAGGAGTTTGAAGCACGTCACAGTCATTCAATCATTGAGTCCTACTCCGAATACCACAGACAAGGTTTAGACCTTCCGGGCTCTCTTGAATGCCGCCATCAGTTCTAGCTTATACCACGAAGATTCCGATTAAAGAACCCAAGAGACATCTACTTAATCTAAGGTAGAACAGAGGTGGTTGTCAGGCACATGTTCATAGTTGAGAATGATGATGAGTGTCACAGATCATCACATTCATCCGGGTTAAGAGCAAGTGATATCTTAGAATGGAAACAAGCATGATTGAATAAGAAACAGTAGTAATTGCATTAATCCATCAAGACACAGCAGAGCTCCTCACCCTCAACCATGGGGTTTAGAGACTCATGCCGTGGAAGGTACAAGAAATGTGTAAAAAGTGTTATGAGGTCATAAGGTTCCGATTACAATGTCAAAAGATCCTATAAATAGTAAACTAGTATCCTAAGGTTTACAGAAATGAGTAAATGACAGAAAAATCCACTTCCGGGCCCACTTGGTGTGTGCTTGGGCTGAGCAATGAAGTAATTTCGTGTAGAGACCTTTTCTGGAGTTAAACGCCAGCTTTCATGCCAGTTTGGGCGTTTAACTCCAAGTTTTATGCCAGTTCCGGCGTTTAACGCTGGAATTTCTGATGCTGATTTGCTACGCCCGTTTGGGCCATCAAATCTTGGGCAAAGTATGGACTATCATATATTGCTGGAAAGCCCAGGATGTCTACTTTCCAATGCCGTTGAGAGCGCGCCAATTGGGCTTCTGTAGCTCCAGAAAATCCACTTCGAGTGTAGGGAGGTCAGAATCCAACAGCATCTGCAGTCCTTTTCAGTCTCTGGATCAGATTTTTGCTCAGAACCTTCAATTTCAGCCAGAAAATACCTGAAATCACAGAAAAACACACAAACTCATAGTAAAGTCCAGAAAAGTGAATTTTAACTAAAAACTAATAAAAATATAATAAAAACTAACTAAAAGATACTAAAAACATACTAAAAACAATGCCAAAAAGCGTATAAATTATCCGCTCATCACAACACCAAACTTAAATTGTTGTTTGTCCCTAAGCAACTGAAAATCAAAATAGGATAAAAAGAAGAGAATATACTATAGACTCCAAAATATCAAAGAAACATAGTTCCAATCAGATGAGCGGGACTAGTAGCTTTTTGCCTCCGAATAGTTTTGGCATCTCACTCTATCCTTTGAAGTTCAGAATGATTGGCATCTATGAGAACTCAGAACTCAGATAGTGTTATTGATTCTCCTAGTTAAGTATAATGATTCTTGAACATAGCTAGTGTATGAGTCTTGGCTGTGGCCCAAAGCACTCTGTCTTCCAGTATTACCACCGGATACATACATGCCACAGACACATAATTGGGTGAACCTTTTTAGATTGTGACTTAGCTTTGCTAGAGTCCCCAATTAGAGGTGTCCAAGGTTCTTAAGCACACTCTTTTTGCCTTGGTTCACAACTTTATTTCTTTTCTTTTCTTTTTTCTTCTCTCTCTTTTTTTTTCGAAAATATTTTTTTTCACTGCTTTTTTCTTGCTTCAAGAATCAGTTTAATGATTTTTCAGATCCTCAATAACAGTTCTCTTTCTTCTCATTCTTTCAAGAGCCAACAAATTTAACATTCTTAAAACATCAAATTCAAAAGACATATGCACTGTTCAAGCATTCATTCAGAAAACAAAAAGTATTGTCACCACATCAAACTAATTCAACTAGTTGCAGAGATAAATTTCGAAATCCTGTACTTCTTGTTCTTTTGTGATTAAAGCATTTTTCTTTTAAGAGAGGTGATGGATTCATAGGACATTCATAACTTTAAGGCAGAATACTTTAAATTTTATTAATTATGAACTAAAAACAAGACTCAAAACTAAATATAAGATTAAACTAGAAAAAAATAAAAATAGAGAACAAAATAAAAAAAATAAATAAAAAAAACGCAAAAACATAGGCTACTAATGATAGAGGTTTTCACAGAGTTAGGACTCAACAACCTTGATTTTGAGAAGTGGATGCTCCCTCAGCTTGAGAGGAGAGCTTTTGGCGTTTCAATTCTTGGATTTCACGCCCCTGCTTCTCTTGTTCCTTCAGCAATTTGCAGATCATGCAGTTCTGATTCTGCTGTTCTTCCTTCAGTTGCTCCATAGTCTCTTGCAACTTGTTAATGGATGCTTCTAGGCTGGCCCAGTAGCCAATTTCAGGGAATTCAGGGAGGAACTCATGCGCCCTCCTCTTGATAGAGTTGTCTTGCACTTGTCCTTCCATTGACTTCTTGGTGATTGGATGTTCAATGGGTATGAACTCATCTACTCCCATCTTTACCCAGCCTCTTTACAGAGCAAGGAGATCAAGCTTGGGTAGGCCAATTTGGCTTCAGTGGAATTCTTATTTGCAATTGTGTAGATCTCACAAGCAATCACGTGATGCACCTCCACTGCTTTTCCAAGCATAATGCAATGAATCATCACTGCTCTCTTGATAGTAACCTCAGAACGGTTGCTAGTGGGCAATATGGAGCGCCCAATAAAGTCTAGCCAACCTCTTGCAATTGGTTTGAGGTCTCCCCTCTTGAGTTGGTTAGGGACACCTTTAGAATTGGTTATCCACTTAGTTCCAGGGAGGCATATGTCCTCTAGAACTTGATCCAACCCTTTATCTACTCTCACCATCCTCCTATTAAAGGAGTCAGGATCATCTTGCAGTTGAGGCAACTTGAAGATTTCTCTTATTTTGTCCAGATGGAAGTATATAACTTTCCCTCTGACCATGGTTCTATAGGTATGGTAAGCGGTTCCAGTCATTCTCTGCTTATCTGTCAGCCACAGATTTGAGTAGAATTCCTGAACCATGTTCCTTCCAACCTTTGTCTCAAGATTGGTTAGAACTTCCCAACCTCTGTTTCGAATTTGCTCTTGGATCCCCGGATATTCATCTTCTTTCAGATCAAATTTTACTTCCGGGATCACTGACCTCAGACCCATTATTTTGTGATAATGGTCTTCATGTTCTTTGGTTAAGAACTTCTCTTGATTCCAAAGATTCTTTGGATTAGTCTCTTTCTTTCCTCTTAAATTGGTTTGTTTTCCCTTAGGAGCCATGATCTGAATCTTGGCTTAGTGATCACGGAAAAGCACACCAAACTTAGAGGTTTGCTTGTCCTCAAGCAAAAGAAAAGAGAGAAGAGAGGGGAAGGAAGAGGAAATTCGAATGGTGTGATGGAATGAGGGAGCCAAACGTGTATTTATAAGGTGGGGAGGGGAGTTTTCGAAAAAGAAGAGAGAAATTTGAAAGGAGATTTGAGAAGATATGGACAGAAATTGAGAAAAGGGTGAAATTTTTGAACAATGTTTGTAATTGATTTGAAATAAATTTGAAGAATGGTTTTGATTTTTGAAGATTTGAAAGTGAATGATGAATGATTGAAGTGTGATTTTGTAGAAAAGTATGGGTGAGAAAAGGAAAGTTTGAAAAAATTTGAGTTGAAAACAAAAATGTGGTCCCCCCACCTTTCTGGCGTTAAACGCCCAGAATGGCACCCATTCTGGCGTTTAACGCCCATTTGCTACCCCTTTTGGGCGTTTAACGCCCAGCCAGGTGCCCTGGCTGGCGTTAAACGCCAGAAATCTTTTGTCACTGGGCATTTTTCAGAACGCCCAGGATGCTGCACACCTGGCGTTAAACGCCCAGAATGGTGCCCATTCTGGCATTTAACGCCCAAAATGGCACCATTCCTGGCGTTAAACGCCCAGAATGGTACCCATTCTGGCGTTTAACGCCCAAAATGCCCCTTACTGGCGTTTTTTTCGCCAGTAAGCTCATTTTCTCTGCTTTTTGAGCTGAATCCTTCTGTAACTCTGTGAATTCCTTCATTTTTGATACTTGCCTCTGTAAGAACTAATCATATACCCTCCTAATGACTGGGTTGCCTCCCAGCAAGCGCTTCTTTACTGTCTTTAGCTGGACTTCTGCTAGGAATCACTCAAGTCTCAGTTTTGAGCATTCCTGCTCAATTTCCTTCAAGATAGTGCTTGATTCTCTGTCCATTAACAATGAACTTCTTGTCAGAATCAATATCCTGAAGCTCAACATATCCATATGGTGACACTCCTGTAATCACATACGGACCCCTCCACCGGGATTTGAGTTTTCCTGGAAACAATTTGAGCCTGGAGTTGAAGAGCAGAACTTTTTGTCCTGGCTCAAAGACTCTGGTTGACAATCTCTTGTCATGCCACTTCTTTGCCTTTTCCTTATAAATTTTTGCATTTTCAAAGGCATTGAGTCTGAACTCCTCTAGCTCATTTAGCTGGAGCAGTCTTTTCTCACCAGCTAACTGAGCATCCATGTTTAGGAATCTGGTTGCCCAATAGGCTTTATGTTCCAGTTCCACAGGCAAATGACAGGCCTTCCCATACACCAGTTGGTATGGAGAGGTTCCTATAGGAGTCTTGAATGCTGTTCTGTATGCCCACAGAGCATCATCCAAGCTCTTTGCCCAATCCTTTCTTCGGGCCATCACAGTCCGTTCTAGGATTCTTTTTAGCTCTCTGTTAGAGACTTCTGCTTGCCCATTTGTCTGTGGATGATACGGAGTTGCCACTTTATGGCTAATTCCATGTCTAACCATAGCAGAGTGTAGCAGTCTATTGCAGAAATGAGTGCCCCCATCACTGATTAGTACTCTGGGAACACCAAACCTGCTGAAGATGTGTTTCTGGAGGAATTTCAGCACGGTCTTGGTATCATTAGTGGGTGTAGCAATTGCTTCTACCCACTTAGATACATAGTCCACTGCCACCAGAATGTAAGTGTTTGAGTATGATGGTGGGAATGGCCCCATGAAGTCAATTCCCCATACATCAAACAATTCTATCTCTAATATCCCTTGTTGAGGCATGGCATATCCGTGAGGCAGGTTACCAGCTCTTTGGCAACTGTCACAGTTACGCACAAACTCTCGGGAATCTTTATAGAGAGTAGGCCAGTAGAAGCCATACTGGAGGACTTTAGTGGCTGTTCGCTCACTTCCAAAATGTCCTCCATAATGTGATCCATGGCAATGCCATAAGATCTTTCGTGCTTCTTCTCTGGGTACACATCTGCGGATCACTCCGTCAGCACATCTCTTAAAGAGATATGGTTCATCCCAGAGGTAGTACTTTGCATCTGAAATTAATTTCTTTCTTTGCACATTGCTGTACTCCTTGGGTATGAACTTCACAGCTTTATAATTTGCAATATCTGCAAACCATGGAGCTTCCTGAATGGCAAAGAGTTGCTCATCTGGGAAAGTCTCAGAGATCTCAGTAGAAGGGAGGGACGCCCCAGCTACTGGTTCTATTCGGGACAGATGATCAGCCACTTGGTTTTCTGTCCCTTTTCTGTCTCTTATTTCTATATCAAACTCTTGCAGAAGCAACACCCATCTGATAAGCCTGGGTTTTGAATCCTGCTTTGTGAGTAAGTATTTAAGAGCAGCATGGTCAGTGTACACAATCACTTTTGATCCCACTAGGTAGGATCTAAACTTGTCAATGGCATAAACCACTGCAAGTAACTCTTTCTCTGTGGTTGTGTAGTTCTTTTGTGCGTCATTTAGAACACGGCTGGCATAATAAATGACGTGCAAAAGCTTGTTATGCCTCTGTCCCAACACTGCACCAATGGCATGATCACTGGCATCACACATTAATTCAAATGGCAATGTCCAATCTGGTGCAGAGATAACTGGTGCTGTGACCAGCTTAGCTTTCAGGGTCTCAAATGCCTGCAGACACTCATTATCAAAGATAAATGGAGTGTCAGCAGCTAGCAGATTACTTAGAGGTTTGGCAATTTTGAAAAATCCTTTATAAACCTTCTGTAGAATCCTGCATGCCCAAGAAAGCTTCTGATTGCCTTAACATTGGCAGGTGGTGGTAATTTTTCAATTACCTCTACCTTTGCCTTATCCACCTCTATTCCTTTGCTTGAAATTTTGTGCCCAAGGACAATTCCTTCAGTCACCATAAAGTGACATTTCTCCCAGTTTAAAACCAGGTTAGTCTCTTGGCATCTTTTCAGGACAAGTGATAGGTGGTTAAGACAGGAGCTGAATGAGTCTCCATATACTGAAAAGTCATCCATGAAGACTTCCAGAAATTTTTCTACCATATCTGAGAAGATAGAGAGCATGCACCTCTGAAAGGTTGCAGGTGCATTGCACAGACCAAAAGGCATTCTCCTATAGGCAAACACGCCAGAAGGGCAAGTAAATGCTGTTTTTTCTTGGTCCTGGGGATCTACTGCAATCTGGTTGTAGCCTGAATAGCCATCCAAAAAGCAGTAATAGTCATGACCAGCTAGTCTTTCTAGCATTTGGTCTATGAATGGTAAAGGAAAATAATCCTTTCTGGTGGCTGTATTGAGCCTTCTGTAGTCAATACACATACGCCACCCTGTGACTGTCCTTGTAGGAACCAGTTCATTTTTTTCATTATGAACCACTGTCATGCCTCCCTTTTTGGGAACAACTTGGACAGGGCTCACCCAGGGGCTATCAGAAATAGGATAAATAATCCCAGCCTCCAGTAATTTAGTGACCTCTTTCTGCACCACCTCCTTCATGGCTGGATTTAGCCTCCTCTGTGGTTGAACCACTAGTTTGGCATTATCCTCCAACAGGATCTTGTGCATGCATCTAGCTGGGCTAATGCCCTTAAGATCACTTATGGACCACCCAAGAGCTGTCTTGTGTGTCCTAAGCACTTGAATCAGTGCCTCCTCTTCCTGTGGATTTAAAGCAGAGCTTATAATCACTGGAAAAGTGTCACCCTCTCCTAGAAATGCATATTTCAGAGATGGTGGTAGAGGTTTGAGTTCAGGTTTGGGAGGTTTATCCTCCTCCTGAGGAATTTTCGAAAATTCCTTTACTTTCTCTAATTCTTCTTGATCAGGTTGAGCATCTTTGAAGATGTCCTCAAGCTCTGATTCTAGGCTTTCAGTCATATTGATCTCTTCTACCAGAGAGTCAATAATGTCAGCGCCCATGCAGTCATCTGGTGTGTCTGGATGCTGCATTGCTTTCACAGCATTCAACTTGAACTCATCCTCATTGACTCTCAGGGTCACTTCCCCTTTTTGTACATCAATGAGAGTTCGTCCAGTTGCTAGGAATGGTCTTCCTAGAATGAGAGTTGCACTTTTGTGCTCTTCCATTTCCAGCACCACAAAGTCAGTGGGAAAGGCAAATGGCCCAACTTTGACAATCATGTCCTCTATTATGCCTGATGGGTGTTTAATGGAGCCATCAGCAAGTTGGAGGCATATCCTGGTTGGTTTGACTTCTCCAGCCAACCCAAGCTTTCTGATAGTGGATGCAGGTATTAGATTGATGCTTGCTCCAAGATCACATAGGGTTGTCTTGGTGCAAGCACCTTCTAATGTGCATGGTATTATAAAGCTTCCAGGATCTTGAAGCTTTTCTGGTAAGCTTTTTAGTATGACTGCACTGCATTCTTCAGTGAGAAACACTTTTTCAGTTTCTCTCCAATCCTTCTTATGACTTAAGATCTCTTTCATGAACTTAGCATAAGAAGGTATTTGCTCAAGTGCCTCTGCAAACGGAATCTTTATTTCAAGAGTCCTTAGATAGTCTGCAAAGCGGGCAAATTGCTTATCCTGTTCCGCTTTGCGGAGTTTCTGAGGATAAGGCATCTTGGCTTGATATTCCTCAACCTTAGATGCTGCAGGTTTATTCCTTACAGAAGTGGTTGAAGAAGCCTTGTTAGAGGGATAATTATCAGCACTCTCAGGTGCCTGATCCTCCTTGGGCGTTTGAACGCCAGGAATGGGTGAAGATTGGGCGTTAAACGCCAACTTCTCCCCCTTTTCTGGCGTTTGAACGCCAGAACTGGGCAAGGAATGGGCGTTTAACGCCAACTTTCCTTCCCTTTCTGGCGTTTGAACGCCAATAATATTCCTCTCTGGGCTCTTGTTGTCCTCAGAGGGATTTTGAACAGTGGTTTGGTTATCCTCTGTCAATTGTTCTTTGTTTGGCTTCTTGCTCCTTTGAGCAGTGGTGTTCAGTGTTTTCCCACTCCTTAGTTGAACTGCTTGACATCCTTCTGTTATCTGTTTAGATATTTGCTGTTTTGCTTGATTCAACTGCAGTTCTATGTTCTTGTTAGCAACTTTAGTATCATGGAGCATTTCTTTAAATTCTGCTAACTGTTATGTCATCAGGAGCAATTGTTGATTAAGCTCATTCATCTGTTCTTGAGGATTAGGATCAGTGACTAATGCCATGACCTCCTCTTTTGGAACGAACTCACTGCTAGAATATAAGTATTGGTTTCTAGCAACAGTGTCTATAAGCTCTTGAGCTTCTTCAATTGTCTTCCTCATGTGTATAGATCCACCAGCTGAGTGGTCTAAAGACATCTGAGCTTTTTCTGTGAGCCCATAGTAGAAGATGTCTAACTGTACCCACTCTGAAAACATTTCAGAGGGGCATTTTCTAAGCATACCTCTATACCTCTCCCATGCATTATAAAGGGATTCATTATCCTCTTGTTTAAAGCCTTGGATGTCCAGCCTTAGCTGTGTCATCCTCTTTGGAGGGTAGAAATGATTCAGGAATTTGTCTGATAACTGTTTCCATGTCTTTATGCTTGCTGTAGGTTGGTTATTCAACCACCTTTTAGCTTGATCTTTTACAGTAAATGGAAACAGTAATAGTCTGTAGACATCCTGATCTACCTCTTTATCATGTACTGTGTCAGCAATTTGTAAAAATTGTGCCAGAAATTCAGTAGGTTCTTCTTGTGGAAGACCGAAATACTGGCAATTTTGCTGCACTATGATAATGAGTTGAGGGTTTAGCTCAAAGCTGCTTGCTTTGATGGGAGGTATACAGATGCTACTCCCATATGCAGCTGTAATGGGGTTAGCATATGACCCCAGAGTCCTCTTGGACTGATTAATTCCACTTAAGTCCATAATGGACAAAAGGGAAATGAGAATGATTGCAAAGAGATAAATTTTGTTTTGTTTCTTTTTTTTTTTGAATTTTAAACAAAAAAATTAAAATAAAACAAAAGGAAATAAAAAATAAATTCGAAAATCAAAAAGAAAATAAGATCAAAGCAAATTGAGAACTAAATCAATCAGTTAATTAAAAAGATTTTGAAAATAGCAATTAAAAAGATATGATTGAAAATTTTTATGAAAAAGATTTGATTTTTGAAAAGAGGAAAGAGAAAAACAACAAAAAGACACCAAACTTAAAATTTTTAGAAAATCAAACACTAAATTTTCGAAAATTTTAAAGGAAAAACACAAAGAGGACACCAAACTTAGAATTTTTATGAATCAAAAAGGGACTAAGAACATGCAATTTCGAAAAACTAGAAGAAAAACAAAAGCATGCAATGGACACCAAACTTAAAATATGAAACTAGACTCAACTAAAAGACTCTAAACCAACAAAAATAAAACAGTCCTAATCTAAGCAACAAGATAAGCCGTCAGTTGTCCAAACTCGAACAATCCCCGGCAACGGCGCCAAAAACTTGGTGCACGAAATTGCAATAACACTTTTGCAATCCCGCACAACTAACCAGCAAGTGCACTGGGTCGTCCAAGTAATACCTCGCGTGAGCAAGGGTCGATCCCACGGAGATTGTCGGCTTGAAGCAAGCTATGGTTACCTTGTAAATCTTAGTCAGGATATCAGGAATTATCAGGATTGATTGTAAAAAAGCAAAAGAACATGAAAAAGGTACTTGTTCTGCAGTAGTGGAGAATAGGCTGAGGCTTTGGAGATGCTCCATCTTCCGAATCTCTGCTTTCCTACTGTCATCTTCATCAAACACGCAAGGCTCCTTCCATGGCAAGCTGTATGTAGGGTTTCACCGTTGTCAATGGCTACCTCCCATCCTCTCAGTGAAAATACGTCCCTGATGCTCTGTCACAGCATAGGCTAATCATCTGTCGGTTCTCAATCAGGCCGGAATAGAATCCAGTGATTCTTTTACGTCTGTCACTAACGCCCCGCCTTTAGGAGTTTGAAGCACGTCACAGTCATTCAATCATTGAGTCCTACTCCGAATACCACAGACAAGGTTTAGACCTTCCGGGCTCTCTTGAATGCCGCCATCAGTTCTAGCTTATACCACGAAGATTCCGATTAAAGAACCCAAGAGACATCTACTTAATCTAAGGTAGAACAGAGGTGGTTGTCAGGCACATGTTCATAGTTGAGAATGATGATGAGTGTCACAGATCATCACATTCATCCGGGTTAAGAGCAAGTGATATCTTAGAATGGAAACAAGCATGATTGAATAAGAAACAGTAGTAATTGCATTAATCCATCAAGACACAGCAGAGCTCCTCACCCCCAACCATGGGGTTTAGAGACTCATGCCGTGGAAGGTACAAGAAATGTGTAAAAAGTGTTATGAGGTCATAAGGTTCCAATTACAATGTCAAAAGATCCTATAAATAGTAAACTAGTATCCTAAGGTTTACAGAAATGAGTAAATGACAGAAAAATCCACTTCCGGGCCCACTTGGTGTGTGCTTGGGCTGAGCAATGAAGTAATTTCGTGTAGAGACCTTTTCTGGAGTTAAACGCCAGCTTTCATGCCAGTTTGGGCGTTTAACTCCAAGTTTTATGCCAGTTCCGGCGTTTAACGCTGGAATTTCTGATGCTGATTTGCTACGCCGGTTTGGGCCATCAAATCTTGGGCAAAGTATGGACTATCATATATTGCTGGAAAGCCCAGGATGTCTACTTTCCAATGCCGTTGAGAGCGAGCCAATTGGGCTTCTGTAGCTCCAGAAAATCCACTTCGAGTGCAGGGAGGTCAGAATCTAACAGCATCTGCAGTCCTTTTCAGTCTCTGGATCAGATTTTTGCTCAGAACCTTCAATTTCAGCCAGAAAATACCTGAAATCACAGAAAAACACACAAACTCATAGTAAAGTCCAGAAAAGTGAATTTTAACTAAAAACTAATAAAAATATAATAAAAACTAACTAAAAGATACTAAAAACATACTAAAAACAATGCCAAAAAGCGTATAAATTATCCGCTCATCACTTGTCATTTATCATATCTGCTCCTCATTCTCAAAACCCCGATTTACAAAACTCATAACCAATAATAAGAACATACCTCCCTGCAATTCCTTGAGAAGACGACCCGAGGTTTAATACTTCGATTATCAATTTATTTAGGGGTTTGTTACTTGTGACAACCAAAACGTTTGCACGAAGGGATTTCTGTTGGTTTAGAATCTATATCTATAACGCGAATATTTTTATAAAATTCTTTACTAGCAAAAATCCTAACGTCAGCGACACATCAAAAACGTGACACACTTAAAAGGCACATGGCCAGTGATTTCTAGAGTATTCTGGGCCCAATCCAACCAATTTCTAATGCTATTGAACTAGGAATTGAGGGGAGGATGAACCAAGTATTCATAATTGAGTTTTAACCATGTTTTAGGTTAGATTTGTAGAGAGAGAAGCTTTAACTTCTCTCTAAAATTTAGGATAGTTTAGGTCAAATTTTCTTAGATTTATGTTTTAATTCTTGTTTTAGTTCAACTCTCTTTATATTTTCTTGCTCTATTGTCTTAATTCTCATAGTTTTACTTGTTAATCTCTTTATTTTGTCAATTTTAGTTTTATGAACAATATTGTGAATTCCCTTTTCTTTAGTGCAATTTAATATTTTATGTTTTCTTGTGGTTTGATCTAGTTGTTGTTATGGATTTCTTGCAATTGGTAGTCCTAGATTTTATTATTCTTGCAATTTACCATGCCCTTCTTTTAGCCACTATGGATGCTACTTTGAGTTGTGAGTAATTCTGTTTATTTCAAATAGCATTCGGTCAGATTTGATGGAGTTTCTATATAAAAAGAGAAGAAAGTGAATGATGCTGTCAACTCTGACCTTCCTGCACTCCAACAGAAACTTGAGCTAAAGAGGTCCAATTGACGTGATTTTAGTGGCATTGGAAAGCTAACTTCCAGAGCTTTCCATATTACACACACCAATTTACTACTTGCTTTCTGATATTATGAATTTACTATTAAGGCTTTTGAACTCTCAAAACACCATTCTTTGTTTGTCAAACTAAGTAAATCATTCAATCATTATTGCTTAATCCATCAATCCTCATAGGATCGGCCCTCATTCACTTGAGGTACTACTTGGTATGACCTGTTGCACTTGCTGGTTAGTTTGTGGGTTATAAATTCCGCACCAAGTTTTAGAGCACGCTCTACGTTTACCTTATCATTAGTGACACCAAAGGGAGGTGGATCATCTTCATGGAGGAGGACAACCTGAGGAACGAGATGACCACCAGAATAACTGAGGTGGTTGAATTTCTTTTATTATATATTTTCTTCCGTTCTTATTTTGTTATATTCTTGTTTTCTGCTATTTTACTTGAATGTCTGCATAATCTTTAGTAATTTTGAGTCCTATGTTCTAGTTTAATTCTGTTATTATAAAATTTCAGTTATTTATCTTTTAATTGAAGAGATGCCTCATGTACCGTTCACTGAGCTTGAATCTAAAAAGAAAAAGAAAAGAAGTGATGCATTGCATGAGAAATTTAGTTTATGTTAAAGAGTAGTCTTATTTACTTAAAAGTGGTGGTATTATATATGATTCTAAATGCATGATATGAACAGTTCATCTTTGAATTTGAATAAAAGGATGTTGATGTATGAGGAACAAGAATTTAGAGAACTATTATGAATTCTCTGAAGTAAATAAAAGCTTAATCCTTGAAGAAAAAGAAACAGCAAAAAGAAAAATAAAAGCAAGGTCCAAGGCTCTGAGCATTAATGACTAGGGAGGTCAGACATGATTAAAAGCTCAAAGAGTTGTTTCCCTAGTCATATGCTTGTGGTGTAAATGTGTCACGTAATCCTTGAGACAGAGCACTAAGAGTCAAGACCAAGTGCATTTAACAGAGTATGCCAAAGGCTTTGAGCACCACTGTCTGGGAGCAACTGAAGGAAAAATCAAAACTAAAGAGAGTTCCCCAGTTAAGTGCTTGTGCTGTTTTTGTGCCAAGTAAAGCTTGAGACGAAGCATTTATAGTCACGGCTAGGCTCAAGGTTCAAAGCACCAAATAAAAGAGAATGAAAGAAATTTTGCTGTGTTCAAGGATTAATCCGAAGTAAAAAGATTATAGAATTCATAATATTATCCGGATTCTAATTCTGAATGACAGTGGCATTCCTCTTATTCAAACGATAGTGAGATGCCAAAACTATTATGGATTGTAGTTTATAAACCCCATTTTATGAAGGGACAAGAGCTTAATTGAACACTCACTTCTCATGGAAATTCACATCCTAAGCCTATATTAGTTTTGGTTGCTTGAGGACGAGCAACAATTCATGTTTGGTGTTGTGATGCGTGAGCATCTTTTCTATCTTTTTCTAGAGAATTTGCATTAAAATTGCTAAGTTTAATCAAGATTTAAATATCTTTTAGCCACTATGCATACTACTTTGAGTTGTGTGTAATTCTATTTATTTCAGATAGCATTCGGTTGGATTTGATGGAGTTTCTTTAGAAAAAAAGAAGAAAGTGAATGATGCTGTCAACTCTAACCTTCCTGCACTCTAACAGACATAACTTGAGCTACAGAGGTCCACTTGAGCTACAGAGCTTTCCAATGATATATAATAGTATACCCTTTTTCTTCATTTTGTTCGGCCAAGGTGGCGCCTAACTTGGAATTTCTCAAGTTAGGCGCCATGATTTCGAGGTTAGGCGCCAGGAAGGCCAAACTAGCGAAGTTAGACGCCATGAATGTGAAGTTAGGCTCCAGTTCAACGTGAAGCACTCCCCGGAGGCAGTGCAAGGGTGGCGTCTAACTTGGAATTTTCCAAGTTAGGCACTAGTTCATTACTACAGCATGGTCCCCACGCCAAATCAAGGCATCAACAAAGATTTTATTTATTTTGATTAAAACTTTTAATTTATTTATAAATTAGAAACGATATTATTTAGTTTTAGAAAATATATTTTACATTAATTAGGATTAGATATAAAAGGGAAAAGAATCAGGCCTTCGGGCTTGGCTCTCTTCTCTCTTACCGCATTCTACACTTTACAGTTTTACAGAACCCTAGTTTTTTCTCTGAAACATGAGCAACTAACCTCCACTATTATGGTTAGTAGCTCTATTTATTCTATGGATTAATACTATTACTGTTCTATTTTAATTCATGTATTGATTTCAATTTCAAGAATTGTTTTCGTTCTTTATCTTATGAATCTGGGTGGAACGGAAGTATGATCCTTGTTCTAATTGAGTTCTTGTAAAACTTGAAAAAACTCTTTTCTTGAACAACAGCTTGAAAATAATTTCTCCTAAATTTCTAATTATCTTGACTTAATGGGATACATGACATATAATCCTCTTATATTTGGATAATTAGGATTTTTGTGGCATATAAACTAGAATTGGTGGTTGATGAAGGTTAGAGGAGACTAAAAAGGTCTAAGAAATTAGGGTTTAGTCACATATAGTTTGCCATGAATTGAATATTGCACTTTTCATTTCTTGTTTCATGTTATCAAAACTCCGAAAAAAAATCCCATAACCAATAATATGAACACTTCCTTGCAATTCCTTTGAGAGACGTGATAAACCACTATTTCATGGTTCATCTTGTGCTCAATTGAGTGGTTTCTATCAACTCTTTACCCATTTATTCATACTAATCGCATGTTTTACGTTTTCCTTCCGGAATTTGTACTATGATTGGAAACATGTTTCTTTGGTTTTATATTTGCTAATATTAATCCTCTCTTATTACCATTAGATGCCGTGATATGTGTGTTCAGTGATTTCAGGGATTATAGGGCAGGAATGGCTTGGAGAATGGAAAGGAAGCATGCAAAAGCGGAAGGAATACAAGAAATTGAAGGAACTGCAAAGCTGTCAACCTGACCCTCTCGCACTAAAACGGTGATAACATGAGCTAAAGAGGTCCAAACGACGCGGTTCCAGTTGCGTTGGAAAGTTAACGTCCGGGGCTTCGATTTGATATATAATATGCCAACGTGTCATCCATGCGGACGCGTCGCAGTTACGAAAATCAGCGTGGCAGATTTCTTCTCCAGCGATTTCTAGGCTGTTTTCGACCCAGTTTGCAGCCCAGAAAACACAGATTAGAGGCTATAAAGTGGGAGAATCCATTCATTCATAAGAATGCTCTCATAATTCATATTTTAGTTTTAGATATAGTTTTGAGAGAGATAGGCTCTCTCCTCTCTCTTAGGATTTAGGATTAGGATTTTTAGAAATTAGGAATTTATCTCATCTTCTTATCAGGTTCAATATTCCTTTTTCATTACTTGCTTTTCAAATCAGTTTATGAATTCTTCTATGTTACCGATTACTCTTTCGAATTAATGTTATTTGAGGTATTCCAGTTAATATTGCTTTCTTTTATTTATGTTATTGATTATTCCCAATCTGAAGACATTTTTATTCTAGTAGATTTAATTCCTTTTCCTTTTGGTCTTGGTTAAGAAATCAGTAACTCAGGAGTTATCTTAGCTCAACATAATTGATAACTGTTATCTTTGCTAATTGAACTGAACTTCAATAATCCCAACCTTTTCTTAGCAAATAAATAGGATTCGAAAGTCAAACTAATTAGCCCTTGACTTTCCCTTTGCTTTAGCAAAGCTTAACTAAGTGGAATTAAGATTCAACTTTCATTATTATTGATAAGAATAACTAAATTTGGACTTCCAATTTCTTGTACCTTCTTCCCAAAGGGTTTGCTTTACAATATTTATTTATTTTAATTGCCATTTAAATTATTTGCTATATTAATTCTTCATTCTCAACCCCAATTTACAATCTCCATAACCAATAATAAGAACATACTTCCCTGCAGTTCCTTGAGAAGACGACCCAATGTTTAAATACTCGGTTATCAATTTTAAAGGGGTTTGTTACTTGTGACAACCAAAACGTTTGCACGAAGGGATTTCTATTGGTTTAGAATCTATATCTACAACGCGGCTATTCTTATAAAATTCTTTACTAGCAAAAATCCCAACGTCAAGACGACCCAAGATCTAATACTCTTGGTATTTTTATTGGTTTGACTTAACTGACAAACAAATTAAACTTTGATTGTGAGTTATCTATTGGTTTGTAACTATACTTGCAACGTGACTATTTCGTGAAAATTCCGAACCGACGATTTCACTCCGCATCAATTGTTAATGTCAAATCTTTCTAAAAACCCTAAATTTTGACTGTCTGACTAGAATAATTGATAACTATTGTTTACTTAATCGATTGACTCTTACTTGATATGACCTGGAGCACTTATCGGTAGTTTGTGGTTGTAAAATATGTATCATTCATGCATGAATTGAAATGATGAACACATACAATGCTTTTTTTTAACATAGATACCAACATATCAAACCACGTATATAATACATTAAAAGGGTGAAGATGATAAATATTTCACTACTTTTGCATAATACCTCATAAATCATAATTCATAAACTCTCAATGTTTAAATGAAAGCTAGACAGAATATTGACAGTTACTTTCTATCCCAATAAAATTCATACAATTAGTTTTCATTCCATCCAAATTCTCCATTTTGATGTGTTCATGCATGAATTGAAATGATGAACACATAGCGTGTCTTTTTTAACATAGATACCAACATATCAAACCACGTACATAATACATTAAAAGGGTGAAGATGACATAAATATTTCGCTACCCAACAACACCAAAGAAAGTGACAAGACATACATATAATAGATTAACCCATACGAAATGCAGTTGACGTCTTGATGAATTAACCTTGAGACTCACGATGGAGCAACAAGCTTCGGCACTGCAAGCAAGGGCTCAAGCTTCCTCATTGTAATTCCCAATTTATCCCTCATATCCATGGTTGATGGCGTGACATGGCTATCAAGCTCCCAATCAAAGCAATGTAGCAGTGACCCCAGCACCAAGTGGAGGACCTTGTGGGCCAGTGGGACCCCCGCGCACATCCTCCTCCCAGCACCAAATGGAATGAACTCATAGTGTTGACCTTTATAATCTACCTTTGACCCACCATCACAAAAAATAAACCTCTCGGGCTTGAAGGTCAAAGGGTCTTTCCACACATCTGGGTCCCTTCCAATGGCCCACGCATTCACGAAGACCTGCGTGTCTTTTGGTATGTAGTATCCTATGAACATTGTGTCCTGAATAGCCCTTCGAGGAACAAGCAAAGGAATGGGAGGGTGCAAGCGAAGTGTTTCTTTCACCACAGCTTGAAGGTATGGGAGATTTTCTATGTCACTCTCTTCGAGTTCCCTTGCGGTTCCAACCACTCTGTTGAGCTCGGATTTTACCTTCATTAAGCAGTTGCAGTTGCACAGAAGCTCTGTGAGTGCCCACTCTATCGTGCTGCTTGTAGTTTCTGATCCGGCCATGAATATTTCCTACATTTTAATTTGAAATAATAATTTTATGAATAATGCTAGACAACTAAGCTATAATAATAATTTTATGAATAATGCTAGACAACTAAGCTAAAATTTAGTTTGGATACCAATTCTGAAATGATATTGGTATCAGAAAGGAGATACCGTATCATTTTAAAGAAAGATCAGTAAAATAATGCTACTTGAATACTTTATTAAATTCTTATTAAATGAACATTGTAACGTTATTGTATTGTTGTTAGTAAAATGAGACTACGCATTGGAATGACAAATTTCACATTGAGTTTCAAATCAAATTTTATGATATATGGTCCCACAAATACTTATGTGGCACTTTGTAGGACCATAAAATGAAATTAAAATTATGCATTGGAGATGCTCTAGGTGTCAATTTTAACCAACATTATAACAAATTGATCAGTTCAATGGTGGCATAAAGAATGGTGGCTAAGGATGGTAAGAGATTAACCTACCAGTAGATGTGTGACACACATGGCAAATAAATTTTAAAGGAAAGTTTGTCTACTTAGTGGGGAGAATCACATTGGTGATTGGTGCTTAACTAATTCATTATTACCATGAGGACAAGACTAGAAAGTGAATGCAAAAAATAGAGTCTTATAGTGAGGACTATCGAGTAGGGCGACAAAAACATGAAAAATGAACCATTATTAGCCCAAAAAAAGGGTGTTAATGTGAAACCGTGAAAGGCGGTGATCGGGGCACATCCATCTGATGGGGATTTGGTGGCAGAAGAAACTTATCTTTTGAAAAAGCTTCATAGTCATTGGAATTCTGTAGGGAAGCGGCACTCTAGTTGGAGAAATAGTCCAAGCAGTGACTTAGGATAGATTCAAGATGAGTTTCCTAGGAATGATGAAGAGTTAGAATGTGGTAGTATTTTAGCGTTGAAGATTTTCGATTCAAAGATCATCAGCGATGACTCGGGATGCATGGCATCTTGCCAAGGTATTTTATCTATCATTGTGGTAGTCATCGAAGGCGGTCTTAGCAGTAGAAATAGAAGGCAGCAACGGATACCATGAATCGTCACTGAACAAGAAAGAAGATGACGTTTCTATCTGTGCTTGTGTGTGGATTCGGGTTGTCCAATGAAAATCAGATCTAATTCGGATCTGTTTTGTAAACTCCGCATAATTAGTGAATAATTAGTTAATAAATTAATTATTAATCAAAAAATTATGAAACTAAATTTTATTAATCCAACGGGGTAGAAATATTAAAAATATGAATTTTAACACTAATTTTAAAGGTTTTAGCCCAAAACCGAGCCAACGGGCCAAATTGGTTGAATTGGGCCCACGTTGGACCCAAGGCCCAACCCAATCCAACCCACACTTAGTGAACTCAGCCTCCATTCCCCTTCTTTATATGCATGCCCGCTAAAATACACAAGAGGGAGAAGAACTTGTGAAACCAAACCCTACCTTCCATTCAATCTCATATAACTTCCAATCTGGAGCTCTGATCGCTACATTGTTTGCGGCCACATGATCACTACGTCGAACTCTACAAAACCCACCAAACATTGTGGTATGGAAACTCAAATTCATTCTCAGCCTCTCCTTCCCCTAAATTTAAAAAAATTGGACATTTGTTATTGAAATTGTGATGTTTTGGTGTTCAGGATCAAGCTAACTTAGATGATTTTGTGTGATATTAATTTGTATTGGTTTAGATTATATGTGTTGGGATCAAATTGGTTGTAATGGAAGCTTGATGGTAGGCCATGGAAGCAGACTTGCTGTTGGTGTGCATTTTGGTGTTTGGGACATTAGTGGAATGGTGGTATTTGTGGCATTCCAGGCTTAGGGAGAAATCAGCCAAGGTATGATTTTAGTTTCTTGTAGGTAATATATAATGTTCTGTGAAAACTTAGGTTAGATTATCATAGGATAAGTTGGAATGTACAATTATGTTAATGTTTAGTAATCTTGATTAACAATGTTGAGTTAGCTTGAGAATGAATTGATGATCGATGCTTGTGATGAGAATGATGAATTTGAACTATAATTGTTGATATATTGATGAATTATGTTGCTTGATTTTGGATTGTTGGGAGAGGAGTACAAATTTTGTGTATTGACATATTGTGGAATAAATGAAGAGTGTTTATGCATGTTTTGGATATGGTTGGTTTGAGTTGGAACTTGAAACTTTGGTTTTGAAATGGAAATTTGTAAAAAATGGAGGTTTGTGATTTTGATGAGAAATCCAATTTTTTATCAAACTTTGGGGGGCTATAACTCGGCTTCCGGACCCTCAAACTTCACCAAACTTGATTCATATGAAAATTTGGTCCATGAAGTTTTCGTTGTTTGAAGAATGGACTAAAAATATTTTCCAATGAAAAAGTTATCATGTCAGAAGTTTGGTGTGTAAAAGTGTTTCTGCAGATTTGTAACAGGTTTTTGAGAAAATACAGGGCCCGCATACGTGGACATATGGCTGCGTATGTGAGAATTTGCCACTATCTTGGGGAACTCGGGTACGCGAGCGTATTAGACCCCCGCAAATGCGAGACATGGCATGCGTATGTGACCATTCGCTTCTGTCCAGTGTACTCGCGTACGCGGATAGATCTCACGTATGTGAGATCCTTTATTTTTGGGAAAATGCATTTTTATGAACTTTAGCCTATTTTCTAACCTCTAAACCTCTATTTTGACTCTCTAATATCCTAAAACTTAGTTTTAATCACAGTAAAGTTAAGTGAAGAAAGTTTGTGAAGTGAAGAAAGTTAAGTGAACCTTGAAAGAGAGGTAACTTGGAAGTGAAGAAAGTTTGTGAAGTGGTGAATTATGATTGAGAAGTGCTGAAACACTAAATATGTGATGAATAATGGCTAAGATGAAAAAGAATAATTGAACTCGAATAATGACTTGGCTTGTGCACTTTTTTTTTATCTAACATATGAGTTTCCTTGGGTAGATGCATTGGCTTGCCACCACTTTCTCCAAGTTGAAACTGATACTCTGTTGACCCTATGTCGCAAGATGTGGTCGGACACTTTAACTCCCCAGAAATAGTTTCAATGAGTTAATTTTGATAATTGATTGTAAATTTATGCATAGACTCTTAGGGATGCGTGCACGGAGGGATTGTCTAGGGTTAGCTACCAGACATGTCGGGTTTGACTATATAACTGACAAATGAGACTCATCAGCCATAAGGCGGGCATACATCAAGTGCATTTGTCTGTTTTGTTTGAGTTTGCATTACTTGGGTTTGCTTACTTGATAATCTATGCTTAACTATTATATGTTCTGTTTGCTATAACTGTAATCTATTTGTGTTTTTCTTGCATGTATTATATGTCTATGCAATTGAGATATCCCCAGACTGGCAGAGGAATGACAAGAGTTATTCCACTGGAGCTTGGAGGGTTAGAGGAAAGTGAAAAATGAGGGGTTAAGTTAGGATTTGGTTAGAACTTAAGGGCCTTAGATAACTTATCTGAGTGTCGGAGTTCTAGAATCACCTCTGACTTTTCTGAGGCCTTATATATTATGTATGTTGCCACCATTACCATGCTGAGAACCCTTGGTTCTCATTCCATACATATGTTATTGTTTTCAGGTATAGGTCGAGAGGCACCTCGCTAGGCGTATATAGTTTCTTTTATAGGCGAAGTCGGGCTGATGTATTTTGATATATATATATAGCTATTTATGTTTAGACTCTCCTTTGTGTATGTTTCACTTTTGTACCTCTTAGAGGCTTGACGGAGAACTAGGAGTTTATGTTATGTATTTTGAGTACTTTTGGGATGTATATTTATATATGATATTCTCCGGCTGGCCTTAGCTTCACAGGTTGATCATGAAGCTTGACATTCTATATCTTTTGACATTCCGCTCTTGTTATATATATGTGCATTTACTTTTCTTCGTACGCAAATTTCTGTTATGTGAGCATTGCGCTTTTCTTTTAATGATTTTACTTAAACTTTTCTTCAAGACTCCTCAATTATTAAATTCTTTCAACTACTATTATGCATATATTTTATTTTAAAGGTCATAATACCACACCACCTCTATTTTACGGTTCAAGCGTAAAGCTCTGTCTAGTAGGGTATTACATGTTTAGTAAGGGTTATATTTTTAACGATATCTTTAACAAAAGGTGGGAAAAAAAGAAAAAAAATTACATAAAATATGAGAAAACACCCTACATGATGATTATTTTGATAGCACAAGGATTGACATCAAATTATGTAGAACATAACCAAAGATGTCAAAAATCTAACTATGAAATAATGAATAATATAAACAAATGATTTCAAATGTTTAGTATTTTAAAATTTTTTAATAAAAGTTATTTCTCAAATAACTTATAAAATAGACTTTAATTAGTTTCAAATAAAATTATTACTAAAACATATATTTAGAAATCTTATAATTTTAAATTTATATACTCTTCAATCAAGTAGATCCTACATTTTATTGTAATTGTTTGTTAGTAAAAGCACTAAGATTTATCCTTATATTTTGATAATAAAAAATATTTGCAAAAGAAATTTAACTAACTTTTAAATAATATTCATATTGTTTTGAATAAACCACATAAACACTGTCATTTTAATGTAAATAAATATTGTTTGAGCCAACCTCTAATCCTTATCCGACCTGTTCTAGGGGAGGAGCTTATTCTCTACCTAGCAGTTGCAAGCCGGGCTATAGCCTCAGCGTTAGTTTGAGAAAACGAACACGGACAACAACCTATCTACTTTGTTAGCAAAGCACTGTAGGGGGAAGAACTAAACTATCAAAAGATAGAGAAGTTTGCATATGCCCTTATCATCCCTTCCAGAAGGCTCCGACCTTATTTTCAAGCTCATACTATAAAAGTCCAAACTAACCAACCCATGAAGCATATCTTACAAACGACAAACATTGTAGGAAGGATGCTACGATGGGTCATAAAACTATCTGAGTTCAACTTAAGGTATGAAACTCGGACAATAATCAAATCCCAGTATCTAGCCGACTTTGTGGCCAAATACACTACAGCCCAGGGAAGTCCTACTACCTAGAATCTATATGTAGATGGATCATCCAAAAAAGCTAGAACTGGAGTAGGAGTGATTTTGGAGAGTAAATAAGGAACTCGGGTGGAAGGCTAAAGATCTCAATATGAAGAAATACTTAGAAGAAGCAAAAGAATATTTAGTTCAATTCTCGAAGATAGAGGTCAGATATGTAGCTCGGGAATCCAATATACAAGCTAACCCCTTCTTCAAACTGGCCAGCACCAATCCAGGGGGCAACAATAGAAGCCTGAACTAGGAAACTCTCTACACACCATCAATATTAAAGAAAGATGACAAGTCGGGCATAATGACCATATCCAACCAAACCCTAGGATGGATGGCCATCATAATCGAATATCTTAAATTTGATATCATTCTTGGTGAAGAACAGGAAACAAGGAGGCTCATAAAAGAAGCACAAAACTATAACCTGGTCTATAATGTTCTCTACAAAAGAGGAATGTCTACACCTCTATTGAAGTGTGTCCCGACCTTCAAGAGTAACGTGGTCTTAGAAGAAGTTCATAATGACATATGTGGAAATCACTTAGGAGCAAGATCACTAGCTAAAAAAGTGATCCAAGCTGGCTTCTTTTGGCCGACCATGCAAAGGGAGGCGTCCGACTTCGTCAAAAAATGTCCGCCTTATCAAAAGTATGATAACTTCCATGCAGCATCTCCAGAGGAACTAATCAGTGTCACCTCATCTTGGCCATTTGAAAAATGAGGTCTTCACCTTTTCATCCATTTTCACAAGCATCCGAACAGGTAAAGTACTTCATAGTTGGGATTGATTATTTCATCAAGTGG
Source organism: Arachis stenosperma (assembly GCF_014773155.1). Taxonomy (NCBI): domain Eukaryota; kingdom Viridiplantae; phylum Streptophyta; class Magnoliopsida; order Fabales; family Fabaceae; genus Arachis; species Arachis stenosperma. Next base: position 134,284,517 of record NC_080386.1, on the reverse strand, counting down.
ATTGAAGTATAACTCTTGGCAACCATCATAGCTCAAAGAAGTTAAAATTTTCCTTACAAGAACGTTGTTACCCGATTTGGAGTCCCACATTCTATTACCACGAATAATAGAACTCAGTTCACTGACTTAATCTTTAGAAGCACCAGTTCATGTCGGTAGAACACCCCCAAGCTAATGGAGCATGGGTAACGAGCTCCCATAAGTCTTGTGGGCATATTGGACAACTCTTCACTCAACAATTGGAGAATCACCTTTTCGACTTGCTTACGGCATAGAAGTCGTGATTCTTGTAGAAATCACTGAGGAATCTCCAAGGAGATTCTATAATGAAGTGATAAATGTCCAAGCACAAAAGGAAAAACTCAATATTCTCCTAGAAGTTCGAGAACAAGCTCAGATAAAAGAGGAAGTATTGAAGCAAAGGATAGCCTTGAGGTACAACAAGAAAGTCATTAGAAGAAGCTTTGCCACAAATGACCTCATACTAATCCGTAACGACATCGGAGTTCAGCAGTCGGATGAGGAAAAGTTGGCTGCAAACTAGAAAGGACCTTATAAAGTTATTGGAGTCTTAGGAAAAAGGTCACTATAAAGTGTCTAACCTAAAAGGGAACAAGCTCCCAAGGTTGTGGCATGCATGTAAGTTAAAGAGGTACTACAGTTAGAAAGTGCACCTTGCTCCCTGATATACTTTTTTTTCCGACTTCATGGTTTTCTCCCAAAAAAGATTTTTCTGAAGGTGGTTTTAACGAGGCACCATAGAAAGGGCTAAGGGTAAAAAGAAAAATTCTTAATAGCAAGAGGACTTATGTAAATCTTTTTCTTTTATTAATAACAATACTTTTTCTACCAAAATTTCCATCCAAACGAGTTAATATAAGCTCGAAAAATCGTGAAAATTATTGCCTGATCTGAGTGGATGACAAAATGAAGGGACGATGTACAAATTAGTGTAAAAAGTTATGTAAGCAGTTCATGGTCCGGCCTTAAAAGAGTTAGACCTAAAATGAAATGTAAGAGGAACTTGATAAGCCCAACTACTTAAAGACAGAATGCAAACTTTTGAGGGAAAACAATAATTACATATGAAAGGTCCAGAAATGACCGACCTACTTCACCGACACCTTTCCCAACTTAGTGAAAACAACATCAAAAGTTATCAAAGCGACTTAATGGAAATTTATACTGAGTCACAAAGAGCTAACAACTGTACCAACTAATAAAAGATGATTAACACCGCAATTATTCAGGCAAAAAGCCACTATCAGAATAGTGAAAAGAAATTTTTTAAAACAACAGAATAAAAGTTGTTTAAGCTACAACTAATACAAAATAATTGTTCATTAAAAGACCCATAGGCCGGGTCATCCAAATACTTAGAAAGTAAAGACTAAGGAGGAGGAATTTGCTCGTTCAAAGTCATGTTAGAAATATCTTCGGGTTACATGGAAGAGGTCGAAAGAGTTTTAATATGAGAAAAGATTGGCTCATCTTTCATCCGTGTTGGAAAGCTCAGAGAGGCTTCCTCAACTCGAACTTTTGAGGTCTTTGAGTCGGGTACGAGAGTGTCTTCATCATCTTGAAGTAAAGGAACAATCTTTCCATCAACCACAATGTTATCAGAACAAATAAGGGAGAGGTCTGCCTTGGGAGCAACAACCTAGAACTGAGCCTTTAGATTTTCTACCATCTTGTCCACACCTTTGACTATGGTCTTCTCAACCTCCGCATATTTCTCCCTGGAGTTGGCGACTCATCTACTAAGTCAAGCTTCTCCCTGGAGACTCTGGTATAACTCTCCTCAGCTTTCTTTTTTAAGTCCTTCGCTATGGCTATGGTAGCTTCCACCAGTTTTACTCTTTCCCAAGATTTTCCAAGGTCAGAAAAAAGTGACTCCTTCTCGTCCTCCAATTCTGATTGTTTCCCTTAAGGACGCCACCACAACTTGAAGGTCAGCCAAAGCATGCTGGGTGGCACCAAGGAAATTCTTCTCTAACTCCTTGAATAATGAAGCACACACCCTAGCCACCCAAATTCCACCTCGGACAAGTATTTGAAGGTGGCTCTTCATGAAAACATCGTCCATACTAATAGAACTATTTGGAAGGATGTAATTTTTAGTCCAGGCCACCGCATCAAAGCCCTGCTCATAGACACTCCCTGAGTCGGTGGTCTTCTATTTTTTAGACTTCGGCTCGGGATTGGGTGGGTAAAGAAAGAGCTATTTGTTTTACCAACAAACACGTATGACATCCCACAGACCCAATAAACATGTAATACCATCTCACACACCCAACAACTACAATCATATTACCAGAAACAGAAATGGTGCCACCTTCAATAGCTAAGTTGACACCATTTGGGGGTAATACAGTAAAAACCCCACACTCAAGACTCACAGTAACAATCAAAAGTCCAAATTCAACAAAAAAAAAGAAGTAATTTTTTTTCAAAACATCTCCAATAAATAAAGCAACAACACCACTCAAAGAACAAGAAAACAGAGACAGAAATTAAAAAAGATAAGAAAATCTAACCTCGAAGGAATGGGAATAAAAAAAAGTGCTTGAACAACAAAGACACAAACATTTCACTCCAAAGACAAAGACAAAATCCTTTTTATTCAAGATGGAAAAAAACTTTGAATTCAAGAACGGATGCGGAAATGAAGTTCAAGAAATTTTTGAAAGAAAGAAAATGGGTAAACATTTCAGAAGAAGAATTGAAAAAAGAGAAAGAGAAATATTTTAGGTATTTATAAGACACAAGGGGCAAAAGAGTAAATCCACATGCCCTTGTTAATGAAATGCGCGGTTCCCAAGGCAACTACAAAAGTAACGTACGCCATACCATCAAGGGACATAACATTTCAAAATTTTTTCAAAAACATGACGAGTATCTGACCTACCAAAGGCAGTATACCGGACATGGGAGGCTAAATCTACAAATGCTCGAGTCCGACCTTATAAAAGTCTGGGTTCAAATAGGGCCTCTGTTCATACCCTTGCCCAAAATAAAACCAGGTCCAAAAGTAATAAAAACCCATCCAACGAAAGTGGCGTCATCTACTCCTACCCGACCTTATAGAGGTCGGGCGCAATGACAACAATTCAAGAATTCAGCCTTACATATTTGAATAAGCAACTAACTTCTAAGATATCTCCTACCCATATAGAAGGAAGATCTAAACAACTTCCCAAGAAAAAGGGAACGGCGATCCACCATTCAAGGTGGAACTACTCTAAAAGGTGGTTATCTTTTCTACTATAAATATACTGACATACTCAACTATAATTGGAACCCAATCTACTAAAAAACCTACTTTGAACCTTTGTTAACTTAGACATCAGAGTTCCTTGCAGATACTACCCCTGCCTCCTTCACGAGGAACTCGGACGGTGGTACCTCGACACTAGTATAAGTTGAATGTTGTCACCAAAGAAACCTGGACTTCACATCTAGGTCCAAATACAATTTAATTAAGATAACCCTCAAAACACAAACCAACTCCAACCAATTAAAATTTATTCATTTCAATTTTCATTTTTTTTCCAAATTCAAAGCAATCCTACACGCGAACTCCCACTACAAGAAAAAAGGTCTGTCAATACACTTTTTTCTTGCCACGCTCTTAAAGCGTGGCCAAAAGGGGTCTATGTCCACCCTTTTATGAGGGTGGCAATCGATTAGAGATTTGACCACATTTCTTTTGCCATACTTTAAAAGCATGTTGAAAGGGGTCAATGGCCATGCTTTTATAAGGGTGGCGATTGATTAAAGATTTTGTCATACTTTTTTTTGCCACCCATCTATAGAGAGCAACAGGCACGCTATTAAAGCATGCCTATAGATTTACGTTATGGTGACATTTTTAAAATGCTGTCGCCATGTTTTTTATTGCTACGCTTCAAAAGAGTGGCTTAAAGAAATCAATAGGCACGCTTTTGAGGCGTGACTATTTTGTTTTTATTTTTGTCACTTTTTAAAAGCATACCAATTTCCTACCCCATTATATATACTGATATATTGATATTTGAAAACCCTATTCTCTTAAACACTTTGACATCACTCACTCTTCTCATCTCTGTAACCCTAATATAGCTATAACTACCTCTCTCCCAACAACGCCGCTATCTCCCTCTCTCAATCCGTCACTGTAAACCCCGCTAAAATCGGTAAATAATTAGTAAATAGATTGAATTTTAATTAGGAAAATTAAAAATGCAAAACTAATATCAAAATAGGATAGAGCTCTTTAAATCGAGAATTTCGATACCAATTTTGAAAAATTTGTCCCAAAATTGGACTGGATGGGTCGAACTGGTTGGACCGAACCCAAACCGGGCCCGTGGGCCAACCAGCCCAGCATATAAATGAGCTAAAGCTCATTTTCTCTTCTAAGAACACAGCAGAAGCGGTACTAAATGCATAGAGAAGAAGGGAAGGGACGAAACCCTTGTCTCAATTTCCAAACGCGGTAACTTCTCCGATCACCGCGCCGTTCGCGGCCACGCGTCTAGCGCATCGAGCTCTACGTTTCTATTGGATCAATTTCATGGGTAAGCCTCAATTTTATTTCAGATTCTCATTTCCCCTTTCTATTTGTGAAATTAAGCTCTTGTGATGAAATGTTGCCAAAATCGGTATTTTAGGTTCGATTTAGCTTTCGAAGCTTATGGGCCCAAGCTATTTAGCATATGGGTATGTTAAGGACACCCTAACCCTAGCTCAATATTGTATTTATAATGAAAATACTGAAATTAGAACATGTATATGAATTGGGTGTAGATTAAGTGGGTATATATGCATTGGAATTGAATTGGGAGTATTTGGAGGCTTGTTGGTGATCAAGGCTTGCTTTGTGGCTGTTTTAATTGAGCTTAGAGGGGCTGTGTTTGGTGTTGTGAGGCTGCCTTGGGTGAAACTAAGTGATTGGCCAAGGTATGTTTTAAGTTTCGCACGTTTAATATTTACGGTGTTGTGAAAACTTAGGTTAGAGGAAGCATAGGATAAGTTGAATTTGTTAATTGCATTTAATGAGTAGTTTTGTAATGTTGTTAGAATAAATTGTTGATGAAAATATATTGGAATTATGAGGTATTGAAGTTATTAATTTTATGCTCTTGGACTTGCTTATGATGGATTGTGTTGGTGTTGATATATATTGATGGATTATGGTTGGTGTTTGTTAATAAAGAGTTGTTGTGTGAGTTGATGGAATATTGTGTGTGAAGGGTTGATAATTGCATTAATGGAATGGTATTTGTGAAGGGTTGTTCATATATGTATAGGTGATATATGCTCATGCAAAGTTGAGATTATGGCTCATTGGATTGGTTAAAGGTAGTTTGAAGTGGTTGTTGATGAGTTGGAAATGGATATGTTAGCAATATTCATGTTTTAGAAATAAGGATTTATGAATGTGGTGAAAATGAGGGTTGGAAGTCTTTTGGTAAAAAAGTGATTTTGATGAACTTTGGGCATCCATAATTTACTCCCTAAATTTCGGATTGAGTTGTGATTTATTGCAAATGAAAGATGGTTCTATGAGCTTTTGATTGATACCAATTTTATGAAAAACTGAATTTTGTAGAGAAAGTTATGGACGTTGAAAGTTTGATGTATGAATCTGTGTTACAGGATGGCAAAAACTGGTTGCTGTAAGCTTTCTGGGCATTCTGCCCATTTTTGAAAAAACTCCCATCCACGCGTATGCGTGGCTCATGCGTACGCATAGCGTGGAATTTTGGCGACGCATGGCTTAATGTACGCTCCACGCGTGCGCGTGGCCTATGCATACACGTGGATGCTGCCTGCTGCAAAAATCGGTTTTGGCTTTTTTTAAACAAATCTTCCACTTCTAAACCTCCATTTTCTACCATTAAGGCTTAAAGTATGGTTTTAGGTCCAGTGGATAAAAGAAGCTAGGAAAACAAGATTTCTTGAGGGTGAAGAAAGTTGTAAATGGTGGCTTTTATGAAGGAAATAAGTATGTTAACGAAGTTTAACGCTAAGGCTTGATAATTGAGGATGTATTGATAATGAAATTGCCATGGCTTATGAATAATGAAATCTGAGATATGAGTTTCCCTGGGTAAAATCCGTGGCTCGCCACCACGTGTTCCAAGTTGAATCTCGATACTCTGTTGACCCTACGTCGTAAGGGTGACTGGGCACGTATAAATTCCCGGGTATGGATAGCCCCCATTGAGTGATTATATGATAAATGAATGTGAACTCTATGCATAGACTCTTGGGGATGCACGACAGGGGATAGTCTAAGGTTTTTGGACTTGTCGGGTTGGCTGGATAATCGACAGATAGGCCCCATCAGCCATAGGACAGGCATGCTTCATATGCATTTGTTTGTTTTGATTGCTATGTATTTCCTTGGTTTGCCTAATTGATATATACCACCTGCTACCTGTTATACTTGCTACTTGTGCTATCTGTTCATTACTTGTGCGTAAACTTGTTTTGTTGCTTGTTTATGTTGCATTACGGATGATGGAGGAATGGAGGAAATGGAGAAATGGTTTGGTGATAGGTTAGGATTGAAATTAAGTAAGTTAGGTATTAAGTTAAGTAGATTTAGAATACCTACCCCTGTTTATGGTTTCTGTTTAGTAATTAAGTTGGATAATTGAATAATGGAGTTCTAGGATTGCCTAAGGCATTCTTAGGACCTTATTTATTATACGCATGGCACTTTTACTATGCTGAGAACCTCCGGTTCTCATTCCATACTGTTGTTGTTTTTCAGATACAGGTCGAGAGGCTCCTCGCTAGGCGTCTGGATCCTTGAAGCGAAGTAGTTCTTGGGTGTATTTTGGGTTTCTATTTGTATATATGTACATATGTATTTAGCTTACTCTCCAAGTAACTTGTGTATGCTGCTCCTCTTAGAGGTTGAGGGAGAGATAGGAGTTTATTCTGGTATTTTGATGTATTTTGGGGATACTTATGTATGTTTATATGTATATATATATATATATATATATATATATATCCCCCGGCCAGCCTTAGCTTCGCAGGCTAAGTCAGGGGCTAGTTATGTTGTTTCCTTGGTTTTCCTATACCTTTTGCTCATCTTTATCATTTTTCGATTAGGTTTCTTAGCACGCAAGTAATCATTTCTTTTGAGCGTTGCGCTTTTCATTTTGCGATTTTTGTTCACCCATTTTGTCTCAAGGCTCCTAGTGTATTATTTTCTTCTCTATTATGCATTTATTTTGCTGTTTAGAGGTCCGTAACACCACACTTCCTCTGTTCTACGACTTAAGCGTAAAACTCTGTGTAGTAGGGTGTTACAGTCACAGTCCCTTGATAAACTACTTTTTTATGGTTTATATTGTATTTAATTGAGTGGTTTTATCAAGCTTTTCACCCAATTATTCATAGGATTTGCATGATTTTACAATTCCTTCCTAGTATAGTTCTATGATTGAAAACATGCTTCTTTGGTCTTAATTTAGCTAATCTTAATCCTCTCTTATTACCATTCGATGCCTTGATCTGTGTGTTAAGTATTTTAGGCTTTATAGGGCAGGAATGGCTTAGAGAATGAAGAGGAAGCGTGCAAAAATGGAAGGAACACAAGGAATTGAGGAGATGACCAGCGAGAAGTCACGCAGTCGCATGACTCACACGACCGCGCGAAATGGAAGAAATCAGAGTGACGCGTTCGCGTGGCTGACGTGATCGCGCGGATTGGAAGCTACACAAACAACGCGAATGCGTGGACGACGCGCACGCGTGGTACGAAAAAACGCTGAGTGACGCGATCGCGTGGACGACGCAGACGCGTGACGTGCGCGATCTGCAGAATTACAAAAGTCACTGGCAGAGATTTTGGGCCGCATTTCAACCCAGTTTTCGGCCCAAAAACACAGATTAAAGTCAGGTAACATGCAGAGACTCAAAGAGGACTGGAGATTCAATCATTACTCACAATTTTAGGTTTTAGATGAAGTTTTTAGAGAGAGAGGTTCTCTCCTCTCTCTTATGATTTAGGATTAGGATTTATCTCATCTTCATATCAGGTTCAATATTCCTTTTACTTTGTATTTCTCTTTTATTTTCAGATACTTTGATGCTTGTATTACTTATGTTGCCTATTTGGCTTATGCACCATTCATGTTAGGATTTTCTTAAATAATATAATTTGAGGTATTTTCAGATCTATGATTTTTATCAAGCTTTTTATATTCTTGGCTTTAATAGATTAGTTGGTAACTCTTGAGTTGTCAAACTCATTGTCGACTGAAAATTGGAATTCTTCAAGAATTAACTCGAGTTCCAATAACTCTAGCCTTTTCCAAGGAAAGACTAGGACCTGAGGAACCAAACTTATTCCATCCACTTGACTTACCTTCATAGTTAGAGGTTAACTTAGTGGGAGAAAAATCCAGTTCTCATCAAAATTGATAAGGATAACTGGGATAGGACTTCCAGTTTTCATACCTTGCCAAGAGTTTTATTAGTTATTAATTTATTAATTCTTGCAATCTATTTCTCCTGCTTAAAGCCTTTTTCAAACCTAAACACTATTTTTTCCATAACCAATAATAAATCATACTTTCTTGCAATTTCTTGAGAAGACGACCCGAGGTTTGAATACTTCGGTTTATAAATGTATTGGGTTTTGTCACTTGTGACAACCAAAACGTTTGTACAAAGGGATTTTCTGTTGGTTTAGAATCTATACTCACAACGCGACTATATTTTACAAAATTCTTTACTAGCAAAAATCCTAACGTCAAAATGGCGCCGTTGCCGGGGAATTGCAAACGTGTGCCTTATTATTGGTTATTGTAAATATTTTTTTTACTTGTTTATTTATTTTTTCTCTTCCCCCTTTATTTCTGATAACTACTATGAATTCTCACCCCTCTCGCTTTGAGTTTGGTTCTAATTTTGTTGCAAGGAATGGAAGCTATAACAGGACTATGCATCAAGGTCTAAGCAATCAAAGATGGATGGAGCCACGAGGATCTGATCTTCCTTTTTGGCAACAACAACCTCCTAGATATCATGGACAAAGACCATTCTACAATGCATACCCAACTGATAGATTTGGTGGACCCCTTGTAGCTACCAACAAGCCCCACCCTATGCTCAGAGACCATCCTCTCAACATAGTTTCAACCCACCATACTCACAAGCTTCTTTTCACCATTCACTACCACATGACCCTTATCCACTCCAATGCCAATCCAATTACTCCCAAGAACCACCACTCCCTTATACACCATGTCCATATCCATCAAGCCAAGAATCACAGGTTGACTTCGAAGAATCAGTAAACCAATTTAATGCAACCCTTCATCAACTGGAGCAAGCAATAAATCAATTATCTTCCAGACGTTCAGCCCCTCAACAGACTCCCATGGCTTCATGTGGAGAATCCAATGAAGAACGCAGCACAAGGAAGATGCTAAAAACTCCAGTGGACAGTAGAGCATAATTTCGTATTGGAACAAGTGGAGGAAGCCGGAATTGTTGAAGAAGAAGAGGAGGCAGTGGTTGAAGACTTAGGAGATGCTGAACCTCCATGGGAAAGTCAAGTCATAGAACCTCCTTCAAAGACGTTTGAAATTGATGTTGAGGAGGGTGTACAACCTCCAAAGCATATCATGGTTGAAGACTTTGAAGGAGACAATCAAGAGATGGATTCAATTATTAATGAATTCTTATCTACATTTGAATCTTCTCCCATTAGACTTGACATGGAGATTAAAGAAGAAGAAGCACAACCTTCCATGCCCTTGGTAAACAATGAAGAAGAAATTGAATCAGAAGAAAGCTACCAAGAGGAAGAGGTTGAAATTAAAGAAGCTTGCAAAGAGGTGGAAGTTGTCAGAGAAGAACACAAAGGAGTGGAGCTTGCACATTCATTAGAAACACCTCCCCCTAAGTTGCCATCATCCTTCACAACATTCAAGTGGGTAAAATTCATATCCCTTAGCTTTCTAATTCCACTTGAATACGGGGTACTGTAGACGGATGGTCAACTTAGAGCTCTTTGTGGCATTAAGAGTAAGAGAAAGATGGTCAGTGGTAAGAATTGTCCTGCAAGGTTCATTATGGTTGGAAGCTTTAAGTTTAAATGCAAAGGTTGGTGTAGAGCTCAACTGACTGGTTCTAAGAAGTTGTTTGGCCGTTTCAGTGAGAATTCTAAAGCTGAACCACCCGGATGGCATCATGCTAATCAACTTGAAGACGGGTGTAGAAACAAGATTTGGGATCCGGGAATATATGATGATCAATTTTGGGGGCTCAAAGCTTGTGAAGAACTCCATCAAAGCTTGAGAAATTTACTTAGTATGGATAGAGCTTATTGGAAGACCAAGCATTGGTGGAAGTTTCAAGATGAGTTCAAGCACAAGCCACCATGACAAGGAGCTCGCCACATGTCCAACTTAAGGACTATAACTAAAAGTGCTAGGTGGGAGACAACCCACCATGGTATGACCGTTCCTTTTTCAGTTTAAATTTTAGTCTGTTTTTGAGTTTTGATTGAACCTGGAATTTTGCATAACATTCATTGCATTCTGCATACTGCATTTAAAAAAAAAAGAAAAAATCGCACGCGACGCGCCAGCGTCGCCGAGCGTCCGCGTCATAGGTGCGTTGAGAAGAAAACAAAATTGAACAGAGAGTCACGTGAGAGCGTGGCTAGAGGCGTGACTTTGGCACAAATTGATCCACGCAACCGCGTCGCTGACGCGTCCGTGTCATGTGGGAAAAATGCCTCCCAGGCGTCCGCACCACCCACGCAAATCTGAAATCGACATCAAAAGGGTGTATGACCGAAAGTTGAGCTAGAATTGAGCTGGACTCGTGCAAGAAGCACAAGCCCTGCCACGCGTACGCTTGCCCCATGCGTCCGCGCCGTTTTTAAATTTAGGTCATCCAACCGATCGCGTCAACCACGCAACCGCGTCACCCCGTATTTTTGGCAAAATGCATTTAAACAGAGAGTTGTGCGAACGCGAGGCTGCACTCGCGCCACTAGCACAAATCTAGTCACGAGTCCGCGTGCCACACGCGTTCGCGTCACTTCCTCGAAGCGCTATCCATGCGACCGCGTGCCTCGCGCGTCCGCGTCGCCTGCGCCGCACTGCTTATCCAAATCAGCCAAATATCTTATCTTTTCTTCCCCAAATCTAAATCTTTTCTTTCCCTTCTTATTTATTTCTTCCTTCCTTTCTTTTTCTTTCTTTTTTCCTTTCAATTGGTGTTAGAAATTTATTTGGGTCATTATTTTGCTTGTGGATTGTTAAGAAATTGCTTGACAATTATATATTATTTTTTAAGGGTGCTTGCATGTTCAATTTAATACTTTTCATACCTTATTTAATATGCATGCTTTGTGTTTGTGAAAAAGCCCGTATGACATTGTGCATTCTTAATTATTCTATCCTTCTACTCTAATGCCTATTTTTCACAAAACCCTTTTCAATATTTTATTAATTAAATATAATTGTCAATATAAACGTTATTGTTAGTTTCTCACGACTAATAATACATTAAGGCTTTTAATGCTTGATTTACGTTACTCATGCCTTTGCCAGCATGCCAATAAACATCTTGCATTTAATTGCCTCAATTTATCATGCTATGCTTCCATTGATGTCCTACTTTCATGGAATCGCGACCATGTGTTAACGACATTCTTCTTTATTTTGGCATGATTCTTACTAGTACTGCCCTCTCCCTTGCTCTATCCCTTTGACTTCATGTCCCTTTCTCTTCTCCCTTTTTCAGGCTGGCCACCGGGAAGAGTAAAGAGAAAGACTCTACAACGAGCACCGGCTGAGGAACCACAACCCCCGCCACCTGCACATCTTTGCATGCACCGAGGACGGTGCAATCTTTAAGTGTGGGGAGGTCGATACCGATCTCTATGGGTTAGTTAGTCCCTTCTCAACACCAATTTTTGTTTTTCATTGTTGCATTTGCATGTTTGATTGCATCTCTGTTTTATTTTGTGCATATTTTACCACTTGGTTGAAGTAACATTTTTTTTTTCAAGAAAATTTTTATAGCATTTCACTAATTTGAATTAAACTTTTTGAAAAACTTGTTTGAAGAAATATTATATTAGAACATGGTTTAGAGCTCGAACACACAAAACCAGTGAGATTTTGAACCTATTTGATTGGTTGCATTCTATCAACCAATATTTTATTTTTTTGGTTTGTGTTTTTTCTCTCTAAAATTGTGATCTTTGTCTTGCTTAATTCTATATTTCCATTATTTGATGTATGCATGCACTTATATGATTGAGGCCTTGTTTCACTAAGCTTACATACCCATATGGCCTTACCCTTTCATTATCCTTTGCAAACCAATGTTGAGCCTATTATATCCCTTTATTCTTTACTTTAGCTCATCACTAACTCTAAGCGGAAAATAATAATGTCCTTAATTTGAATCCTTGATTAGCTTAGACTAGTGAAAGTGCTCATGAATTAAGTGTGGGGAAAGTGGATTTGGAAACGTTTGGTTTGGGAATTGAGTATGTTAGACTTTGTGTGAAAATGTGCAAAATAATAGTTGAGCACATATTATTGCATTCAATACTTTAATCATATGCATTGAGAAGAGAAAAAAGAAAAAAAAGTGAAAAAGAAAAGAAAAAAAAAAGCAAATAATAAAAGGGGACAAAATGCCCCAAAGTAAGTGTTGGTATCAATACATATGTACTAAACTCAAATTTAGGATGCATGAATATATGAAAAACACAGTTAATGGGAAGTTAGATTTTGTATTTTAATTACATTGATTTTCTTTAGTTAGGTGGAAAGTTTATGTTAATTAAGGATTCAGATTTTAGTCTACTTGGCCAAATACAATCCTACCATGACCCTAACCCATTACAACCCTTAAAAGACCTCTTGATTTGTGTATTGGTGCATTAATTTTTTGTTGATTGTTAGATGAAGAGCAAGCTATAGAAAGCAAGATTAGTAGAGAATTGAGAGAATTAACCCTAGACACTTGAGAGTTAGAATGATATACACTACCAGTAAGGGTTCAGCGCTTAATTCTATGTTCCCTGCTTTTATGAGCTATCTTCTTCTTGCAAGTTATTTGTATTGTATTTTGTGATTTGAATTAGTAAAATCCAGTTCATATTTATTCTTGAAGGATTTATTTACTTTTTCACTAAGTAGGTAGAATCATTTTAGCATGTAGTTGCATTCACATTCATAGGTTGCATTGCATGAGTCCTGCTTTTTCCTACTCATTTATTTTGTCTTCTTGAGCTTAGCATGAGGACATGCTAATGATTAAGTGTGGGGAAGTTGATAAACCACTATTTTATGGTTTATATTGTATTTAATTGACTGGTTTTATCAAGCTTTTCACCCACTTATTCATAGGATTTGCATGATTTTACAATTCCTTCCTAGTATAGTTCTATGATTGAAAACATGCTTCTTTGGTCTTAATTTAGCTAATCTTAATCCTCTCTTATTATCATTCGATGCCTTGATCTGTGTGTTAAGTGTTTCAGGCTTCATAGGGCAGGAATGGCTTAGAGAATGAAGAGGAAGCATGCAAAAATAGAAGGAACACAAGGAATTGATAAGATGACCAGCGAGAAGTCACGCGGTCGCATTACTCACGCGACTGCGCGAAATGGAAGAAATCAGAGTGACGCATTCGCGTGCCTGACGCGACTGCGCGGATTGGAAGCTGCACGAACGACGCGAATGCGTGGACGACGCGCACACGTGGTACGAAAAAACGCTGAGTGACGCGATCGCGTGGACGACGTGGACGCGTAACGTGCGCGATTTGTAGAATTACAAAAGTCGCTGGCAGAGATTCTGGGCCGCATTTCAACCCAGTTTTTGGCCCAAAAACACAGATTAAAGTCAGAAAACATGCAGAGACTCAAAGAGGACTGGAGATTCAATCATTACTCACAATTTTAGGTTTTAGATGTAGTTTTTAGAGAGAGAGGTTCTCTCCTCTCTCTTAGGATTTAAGATTAGGATTTCTATTAGGATTTGGATTTATCTCATCTTCATATCAGGTTCAATATTCCTTTTACTTTGTATTTCTCTTTTACTTTCAGATACTTTGATGCTTGTATTACTTATGTTGCCTATTTGGCTTATGCACCATTCATGTTAGGATTTTCTTAAATAACATAATTTGAGGTATTTTCAGATCTATGATTTTTATCAAGCTTTTTATATTCTTGGCTTTAATTGATTAATTGGTAACTCTTGAGTTGTCAAACTCATTGTCGACTGAAAATTGGAATTCTTCAATAATTAACTCGAGTTCCAATAACTCTAGCCTTTTCCAAGGAAAGACTAGGACCTGAGGAACCATACTTATTCCATCCACTTGACTTACCTTCATAGTTAGAGGTTAACTTAGTGGGAGAAAAATCCAATTCTCATCACAATGGATAAGGATAACTGGGATAGGACTTCCAGTTTTCATACCTTGCCAAGAGTTTTATTAGTTATTAATTTATTAATTCTTGCGATCTATTTCTCCTGCTTAAAACCTTTTTCAAACCCAAACACTGTTTTTTCCATAACCAATAATAAATCATACTTTCCTGCAATTCCTTGAGAAGACGACCCGTGGTTTGAATACTTCGGTTTATAAATTTATTGGGTTTTGTTACTTGTGACAACTAAAACATTTGTACGAAGGGATTTTCTGTTGGTTTAGAATCTATACTCACAACGCGACTATATTTTTACAAAATTCTTTACTAGCAAAAATCCTAACGTCACCCCTCCCTCTAACCCGTCGCAGCACCTCCGTCCATCCCTTCATTGTCGCTCATGCCCTGCGCCGTCATCTCCCTCTCCCACACGCGTCGCGCCACCTGTCAGCACTAACTCGTCAGTGCCAACTGCCAGCGCCACCGTCATTCTACTACTCTCTCTTTTTCTCTCTACATGGACTCTCACTCTCCCTACTCCGTTATCATTGCCAGTGCTGGCGTCTCTGTGTTTATCCATGAATCTGCGGCAGGATTTGGAAGGAAAAAATCGGTGTCATCTTCGTCGAGCTCAGCATCGGATGCATCGCTGGCGTCGGCGGTAAAGCTTCAATTCGTGGTTTAGGATTTTTTTTCTAAACTTGATTTTCTATTTTTTTATTTGTCTAAACTTCTAATTATTTGATTTTTTCTCATTTTGCTAAGCTTTAAATTATTTAATTTTTGTTATGATTTTTTACTTATTTGTTCTGATTCTTTTTCTGAGAATTTATTTTTGTTTTGATTGTTTTTATGATTTTAGTTATGATTATTTCTTGTTGGTTCTAATTATTTGTTCTGATTTTTTTTTGCTAAATGGAACCCTTCTGATCAGTGGAATCTACATTAGAAAACCATTTGCGTGGAGGGATGCAGATTTTTGTGAAGACTCAAACCGGGAAGACGATAATGCTAGAGGTGGAAAGTTCTAATACTATTGATAACATGAAGGCAAAGATACAGGACAAAGAAAGGATTCCACCGGACCAACAGCAAATAATCTTTGCTAGAAAGTAGCTTGACGATGGACGCACCCTGGCCGATTACAACATTCAAATGGAGTCCACCCACCATCTTATTTTGAGGCTCCGTGGCGGTGAACTCTGATTGCTGATTATGCTGGTGTTGTTTTCTTTCTGATGTTCTCGTTATAAAATTTGGACTTTTGTTACTTTTTCTGTGCCTTATTGATTCTTGTGAATCTGTTACATGTAATTAAGATTGTTCCTTTGTTCTTCTGCTAAAGTATTGATTAATACAGAATAAGATTTATTTTTGCTATTACTCTGTGTTGTGCATCTTATGTCGTTCGATTTATGCATTTATCTATATATTAAGGTGCTAATCAACGTGCATTAAGTCACTAGTTACTTTGGCTTTCAATTCAGCTCACATACTTGTTATTCTCTCCTCAGATTCTTGCCAAGTGCGAGTTCCTTAACCCTAGTGTCAGCGTCAAAGATCGTGTTGCTTTTCAAATTATCCAAGAGGTACAAATCTTACTGTTTTTTAGGGTTTTCATTTGTTATATTCATATTTGAAGTCTGAATGAATAAAATTTTTAGATAAATTCATAGTTTGTGACAAATTACGCTACAAGAAAAAAGCCCTGCCATTAGTGGGATCTACATTAGAAAACTATCAAGTCACTACTAGTATATAAATTGTACTGATTTTTTATATTAGAGTATATGAAATTTATTTTAACTTGGATAAAAATTGAAGCATCTGAAATTTATTTCTTTATTATGACACACATACATTTGTTCGAATAGTACAGATACTTGATATAAGGTTTAAGTGATATGATCATTTGTTATTTTGTTTGGTTATGATATAAATTGCTTATCGGAGTGGTTTCTGATTTTTATCTTTAACTTTTTGGTAAAGAAATACTAAATGGGGGGTTTCTTGAGGGTGTGAGAGTGTCTGGTGCACCGCCACCTAGAACGATCTTGGTGCAGTAGTGTATTCGTGATAAAGGTGTATTGGAAGTTCTATGCAACTATGTGAGTGCTCAATTCATTTTCGTTTTTGTATTTGATAGTTGTCTAATGGGATTGAATAGTTAGATAATAGAGTTTCAGTTGCAGGTAACTCCATTAAAGAAGTTTCAACCTTCAAGATATATAATAGGCTTATGTACTGTTGTTTGCATTGAAGTTCTTGGTAGTCCCGTGACGATTAATGATGATATATTGATGTCATGCTTATTCATACAAAAATTGTTAGAAAATTGATTGATTCTTAACATAATTGATAACCTTGATCATCTTGAGAAAAAAATAAATATGATTTTGATGAGATTATTACAATTTGTGCTCTTGGAGCAGCTGCCCGCTGGTAGTTCTGTCGCTTTGCACAGCTTACATGGTTTTGGAAATTTAAGCGAGACTATTAAGGTATCATAATTTTTTTTAAATAGTATATCATCTTTTGTGCAATTTTTAGTGTGATCAATATCCATGTATTTTCTTTGTTATTAGGAGGCTTCCAAGAAGGTAAACATAGTATTTTAATATCCTATTCTAAGTCCTAACTTCAGCCATTGGCTCAAATTTTTAGTGGCTATTGATTCTTGAGCTTCACTTCAATTTAGATGTGTGTGCTTGGTTTTGGAAGCTTGTTTTCTTGTTCATTATTAGATATTTTGTATTGATTAGAGACTAGTTTTGCTTTCTAATCTTATTCACATGTTATTCTTGTCTTTTGTATGAAGAAAATAAACATGGTATATTTGATGCTATTCTTCATGGACGCATTGATTTCTCTTCGGATTCTTGGCATTCCATATCGAGCAGTGCCAAAGATCTAGTCAAGATGTTACATGTTGATACCAAGGAATGGTTTTCAGCTGTTGAATTCCTTAGTAAGTTAGTAAATTTGTATTATGTCAAAAGTGGTTTATATTTTATATTTAATTGTATTGCACTATTGTTTATGAAGACCAACTGGTTGTGTTATATCTTCAGCATAAATCTATAGTCTTATCTTTGAGATCAGATCTGTTGGAAAGATAATAAATACAACGAAGACTGAAAAACTGGCATGAAATAGATTTAATTGTGACACAAAGACCTTACTATATAGAGGTAAGCTTGACATGAAATATGCTAAAATTGATACACGCTCTATTTGTGACATATAGACACCATAGTTCCAGCCTTCTTCTATATTGAGGGAAGCTTAAGATTTTTAATTTTGATTCATTATGGCTACTTGCTATCGTTGCAGCCAATGCAATGTTTACATTCAATTTGTCAATGTTTTATGTGATTTTAATGCATACTTTTCACTAATGCTTCCTTGATGCTGGTATGAATTTTTACATTAATTCAGTTAATGAAATGATTAATGAGATGAGATGAAAATTTTCATTTGATCACTTTGCTATTAGAAAAATGTACCTATATTTTTTATTTGGGAACCTAGCGTATGAAATTGAAATAAGATTTTAGCCTCTAGTGTCTGAATTCTGATGCTATACTAAATCTTGAGAGTTAATATTAATATAATAATATGTTCAGGTTAGAGATGGCCAGCTATAGAGAATTAATGTCTACACATATGACTCTGATCTTGTTGCAGGTATGCATTATTATAAAAAAAGGCTACTAGTTTTGATTACTAAGTGACAAATTTAACATGCTTGAAATTAGTACTAATTTTACAATTTGTTGTATAGTTCTCATGTATACAGGTTACTGTCACTCAATAGCTTCTCCACCTCTAACAGCTATACAAGAGTTGCATGCAATCATTCATGTACTACAAATTAGTCTGAATGTTGTTTAGGAATTAAATTAATTTTTTTCTAATATAAAATTATAATTTTTTAAATATTTATTTTGAATGTTGAATTTATTTTTTTTTAATGGTTTCATTCATATTTTATTATGTACATATATAATTCAAATATATACATGGAAGATTAATTTTTTATTATTTTATTTTATTTAAAAGATTAACTTATTTATATTTCTATTTGATTTTTGATTTTTTGATTTTTTTTATTTGAAAAGGATTAGGCCACGCTCTAGAAGTGTAACGACAAGTTTTCACTTTTCGGCAAGCTTTAAAAGCGTGGCAAAAAATAAAACGTACCAATATATCAATAAAAATTTGGCGATAGATCAATCAGCACACTTGCAGATGTGACTCTCTTAAAAGCGTATCAATAACTTAAAAAACATGCCAAAAAACTATTAACACATTTTTTTACACTTTTCGACACATTTTAAAAGCGTGACAAAAAACTTATTTTCTTGTAGTGTCCTTCTTAGTTGAGTTATGGTGCTATCAAGAAAGTCAACTTAACTCCTAGTGTGAGACTACACACGTCCCTCTCCTATTAGTTTTAACGTTGAGGTCACCTTAATCACCAAATTATACAAGCCACTACACTACAGAATGCACCAAATAAAATTATCAATTAAATTCAGTATAAAATCTATTAAAAATAAAATTTTATTAGAGATTGACTGAAAAGTTATTTGTATTTTTTTTTCTAGTTTGATTCTTCGTCCATTTTTAGTCTTTTAAACTATTGATCATTTTTTTCCTCACAAAATTGATTAAATGTGTAAATGAAAAAAATAAGATGATTATTCACATGAAATGTTAGTCAACGGAAAATAATACTATGGTACCTACCAAAATGAATACGTTGAGGTCCTTGTCGGAGATATTCCGTGCCTCCTCACTGCCACCGCCCTGAAATTGAAGCAGCACATCCAAGAAATCCTTTCTAGCCATATCATCACTATGCTGCAACTGCAACCGCTCCTTCACGAACTTGGAAGCAATCTCAATGGCCTTTCCCATGTCCCTCTTCATCCTCCGCTGCAGCCCCTGCGGGTCCACCCACACAAGCCACGGGAACACGTCCGCCACGTTCGCGTGCCCCGTCCACTCCAAAAGCCCCATGATTGCTTTAAACAGATCCGACCCTGTTTCCGATTCCGGGTCAAACATGTCTTGGGAAAGCATAAGGTTCCCGAACAGATTGAACGACATCAAGAACACGAATCTTGCCACGTGGACACCTTCGCCGGCTTTGAGTTTTTTAGCTTCTTTTGCTACCCAGGAAACCATGTCGTTGACGCACCTGCGCCGGACGGGAGCGGTGTCGTTGATGCGTTTCGCCACGAGCATGTCCACCGTGACGAGGCGGCGCATGAGGCGCCAGTAAGGGCCGTAAGGGGCAAGGGCTAAAGAGGACTTGTCGTAGTTGTGGACTCGCATGGTTTGAATGATTGTCCTGTCGGCGAAGTTGTGGTCGTGGGACTTGAAGAACTCAGTGGCGGTTTTGGCGCTGAGGATGGCGACGGTGTTGATGGCTCCCAGCTGGAGGCGCACAACGGGGCCGTAGGTATGGCTTAGGTTGGCGAGGGTGCGGTGTGGCATGTCTCCGAGCTGGAATAAGTTGCCAAAAATTGGCCATCCTGGTGGTCCTGGAGGGTGGCGGTTGGAGGAGGAGTGGCGGCGGCGGAGGAGGAAGAATGTGAGAAGAGGCGGAAGGGAGAGGAGTACGAGAAGGAGTGAGAGAGGGTAATATGAAGGAGTGTCCATGATTGCTTCAGATTTTTGGCAATGTTGTCAATGGCTTCATCTTCATACATTACATTGTAAATTTGAGTGTAAATTTATAGGATTTGTAAACTCACAAAAATCATCTTCAACTTACAAAAAATCAAGATTTTTAGAATAATATTATTTGATTTAATATTTATAAAATGAATTCTCTCATTGAAAATTATTATATCAAAAAAGTTTAATAGTTAAATCAAGAGATTAATTTCTAATTAAAATAATATTATATTAGTCAACTTTTTTTATTGTAGAATTATTTTTAATTTTTATTAAAATTTTTTAATTTAAAATTTAAAATTTAAAATTTAGAATAAAAATATAATTAAAAAAATTAACTGTTATTGACTGATTTTTTTAATGTTAAATTCTATCAATTCAATGGATGAATTGAGATTTCAATATATAAATGATAAATCAGATGTAATTTAATTGTTATTTGATAAAATCTGATGTATGAATTGAGATTTTTGTTATTATTATTATTTTTATTTTTATTTTTTATCCAATATATTTTTTTAGGACTTTGACAAATTAAATCTATATGTTATTAGAATTTTATCATAATAAATCTAAAATATGATCATTGTTGTGGTGCTATGTTTACATATAAAAGCTCAGTTTAGGCAAATATAAGTGAACATGTATATATAATTCATATTTTATGCCCAAAAAGATAACTTTTGAGAAGATGCATGTATTTATAACATATTATTATTAAATAAGAGTAACTCGCTCATCCTCATCACAATAGTATCAAAAAAAAAAAAAAAAAAAAAAAGAGGAAGGAGAGAATACCCAAACGCTTCTACATATTGAAAATTTGAAACAGATTGTGACATGTGACTCTGCCATTCTACAAATTTTTAATTCTTTTTATGGAAAACGGGGCAACCGACCAAATAAAATTTTTAATACAATAATAATATCTGCATATTTTTTTATTCGATAATGTTAAAAAAAAATTCAAAATTTACTTTAAAAAAATTTAACTATTTTTAAAAGACATCTTCTTTTCTTTTCTTCTTGATATCTCTCTCTAACAAAGGACTTTTATACTCTGACATAGAGAATTTTTTATTTTCTTCTCTTCTTGCATTCCTTCTTTTGTTTTATGAACAGGAACAGAGATAAAGAATCTCTCTTTGATCCTGATCCTGAACCTGACTAAAGAGGCGTCTACAACAAGTTAGACAACAACATTCCAGAAAAAACCTCACAGAGCTTTTCGAACAAGAAATTGAGAATACAGACATGGCAGCCAATCTAAATGATGGAGGAGACGCAAGGAAGGTCCTTAGTGACTTCACTGCACCCACTTATGAATTATATGGAAAAAACATCTCTATACCTGCCATTGGTGCAAATAACTTTGAGCTAAAGCCTCAATTGATTACTCTAATGCAATAGAATTGTAAATTTCATGGACATCCAAGGTAAGATCCACATAAATTCTTATTTGAGTTCATGCAAATCTGTGATACAGTTAAGACCAATGGAGTAGATCCTGAGGTCTACAGGCTTATACTTTTTCCTTTTGCTGTTAGAGACAGAGCTAGGATATGGTTGGATTCTCAACCCAAGAAAAGTCTAGACTCGTGGGAAAAGTTGGTCAATGCATTCTTGGCTAAGTTCTTTTCACCTCAGAAGCTGAGCAAGGTCAGGGTTGAAGTTCAAACCTTCAGACAAAAAGAGGGTGAATACCTATACGAAACTTGGGAAAGATACAAGCAACTGATAAGGAGATATCCTCCTGACATGCTCTCCAAATGAACTATCGTAGGAATCTTCTATGATGGCCTATCTAAGATGTCCAAAATGTCATTGGACCATTCTACTGGTGGATCACTCCACTTAAAGAAAACGCCTAAAGAGGCACGGGAACTTATTGAAATGGTTGCAAACAACCAATTCTTGTTCACTTCTGAGAGAAACCTTGTGAACAATGGGGCAGCTCAGAAGAAAGAAGTCCTGGAGGTTGGCACTCTAAATGCCACATTCACTCAAAACAAGATCCTGACCAAACAGGTCAACAAAATCTCTCAGCATTTGATTAGATTACAAGTTGTAGCTGGCAGCACTCAAGACCCCTCCTATGAAGGAGATGCTTATGATCCAGATCAACTGATGATGAAAAAGGTTAATTATATGGGGAATCCCAACAATGAGCCTTATGGAAACACCTACAATTCATCATGGAGGAATCACCCTAACTTTTCATGGAATGATCAATAGAAGCCTCAACAAGGCTTCAACAACAACCAAGGTGGAAGGAACCAAAATAGGTTCAATAACAAACCATTCTCACCTTCTCAGCAACAGATGGAGATGATAAATCCCATTTTTTAGGGTTTATCTCGTATTGAATTTAGAGTATTTTATCAACCTTTTGTCGCATTTAGACTATGAATTAGCATGGTTTTGTTATCTCTCCCGTACTTGTGGTTAAGTGTAAAAACATGCTTTTTAAGCCTTATTTTGATGAATTCTAATTCCTCCTTGATTCCATAAGATGCCTTGATGTGTTTGCTAGCAATCTCAGGTTAAAATAGGCTAGGCATGGATCAAAGGAGCAAGGAAGGAAGCATACAAGTGGAGAGAAGCATAAAAAGCCAAAGAAAAGAATTCAGCCAAGCACGCGCACGCGCACAAGGCGCTCGCGTGCACATTGCAAAATCGGCCAGGGACGCGCACGCGTACCGTGCGTGCACGCATCGCAGTCCACATGCGATCTCATTAAAGCAACACGTGCCTGGCGATTTTGGAGGGTTTCTGCGACCAACTTTGGCGCCAAACCACATATAAGAGCCAATGAATGAAAGGGAAAGAGGAGACTTTTGACCATTAGTTTTAGTTTAGCTTAGGATTAGTTTTAGAGTTAGTTTCTAGAGAGAGAAGCTCTCACTTCTCTCTAGAATTAGGATTAGGTTTAGGTTAATCTCTCTTCTTAGATATAGGTTTAATTCATGCTTTAATTCACTTCTCCTTTATCAATTCTTACTCTTCTCCTCTTCCTCTCTCTAGTTATGTACTTTAATTCTTCCAATTCTTCATTTTGTTGTGGATCTAATGTTGTTCTTTTGTTTTCTTTCAATAATGCAATTTGAGGTAATTCATGATAATTGTGAGTTCCTTGATTGTTGTTGTTAATATTTTTGCATTCAATTGTAGGTAGAATTCATTCTTATTGTGATTTACTATACTTTTCTTTTGTGCCTTCCAAGTGTTTGATGAAATGCTTGGAAGGATGCTATAGTAGAATTTTGTGTTCTTGGCTTGAGAAGGTGACTTAGGATTTCTTGAGTTACTAGTGTCCAAATGATTGATAGTTGATAGCTATTGACTCTAGCCTTCATTAATCCAATTAGTGGAAAGCTAGGATTTATGAACTTGAATTGATATTACTCACTTGACTTTCTTTTGCTATTTGATTAAAGGATGACTAAGTGGGATTAATCCTTGCAACTACCATACTTGTGGCTAGTGATAATGATGAAGACCCTTGACAACCAAACCTTGCCAAGACCATTTTGTTAATAAAATTTCATTACCATTTGCTATTCATTTTTCTCATCTAAAACCCCAAAATAAATAAATCCATAACCAATAACAAGAACGCTATCCTGCAAGTCCTTTGAGAGACGACCCGAGGTTTAAATACTTCGGTTATTAATTTTAGGGGTTTGCACTTAGTGACAACCAAATTTTTGTATGAAAGGATTTGTGTTAGTTTAGAAACTATACTGGCAACGAGAATTCATTTGTGAAATTCTAAACCATCAAAAATCCAATCAGCAAAATGGCGCCGTTGCCGGGGATTTGCAATGGTGTTGTGTTATTGGTTATTGTACATATGTGAATATTGTGAATAGGTTTATCTTTTGTTTGTTTCTTAATTTTTGTTAGTTTTATTTTGTTCTCTCACTATGAATTCTCACTTTGGCTTTGAGTTTGGTTCTAATTGTGTTGTAGGAAATGTGGACTTTAATGGCAACATGTACCATGGATGGAACCATCAAAGATGGGAGGAGCCTTAAGGAAATGATCACTCCTATTGGCAATAACCTCCGGACACTTATAGGTATAATTCCCATCCTAATGCATGCCAATTTAACGGCTATGATGACTCTTTTTGTGACACTCAACAACCCCCATCATATGCCTATGAATCTCATCCTCAACATGAACCTCAACCATTCTCACAAGCCTTTCATTACCAAACACCGCCCTATGATACATATCCATCATATGATCAACCCATACCATACTCTTATGACCATTATGAGCAAGAACCCTTAGAACCACCACAACCCTATCAAGATTACTCCCAAGAACTACCTCAATACACACAATCTCCACAACCTTACCAAGTAGAACCACCTTCCTATTATGAACCTTCTCTCCAAAATAATGAACCTTCCAACTCACCCCAAGTCCAAACAGACGATCCTCTCACTTTGTTACTCCAAGGACAAGAAGCCATGAAGCGGGAGACACTTGAGTTTGTGACCAATTTGACCAAGGTGGTGCACACTTTAGCCCACCAATGCTTGAATACTCAAGGTACTTCTGTGACCACATGTGAAAAGTCAAAAGAAGAGCAAAGCATGAAGGAGAAATTGGAAAATTCGGTGGAAAAGGAGGAGTCAAATTTTGTGTTAGAACAGTTGGAGGAGCCTATGATCATTGAAGAAAAAGAAGAAGTGGTTGAAGATTTAGGAGATGTTGAAAGTCCAAGGGAATGTAGCACCATGGAGCACTCTTCCAAGAAGCTTGATATTGATGTTGAAGAGGGTGCGCAGCCTCCAAGGCATATCATAGTTGGAGACTTGAAAGAGGCCTATCAAGAGATGGATTCAATCATGGATGAATTTCTATCTACAATTGAATCCTCTCCCATTGGACATAAAGTTGAAGTTACAAAAGAGTGTGCACAACCTCCCATACTTTTGGTGAGCAATGAGAAAGAGAGTAAATCGAAAGAGAGCTACCAAGAGGAAAAAGTTGGCATGGTGTATATCGAAATTGAAGACTATGAAGAGGTTGATCAAGAGATGGATTTGTCCATCAATGAATTCCTATCCAATTTTGAATCACCTCTCATCGGGCAAGAAACCGAAGCTCTTGAAGACAACACCAAGCCAAGTAAAAAGGGAAAGGTTGAAATTGAAGAAATTTGTCAAAAGGTGGAAATACACAAAGGAGAGCACAAGGTAGTAGACCTTATATTGTCTAAGTGTGGGGAAGTCTCCCTTCCCAAGTTACCATCCAATGCAACATTTAAGTGGGTAAAATCTCTATCCCTAAGTCTTAATTTCTCACTTGAATATGGTTTGATTGAAACAGATGGTCAACTTAGAGCTCTTTGTGGAATTAAGAGTAAGAATGAGTTGTGTAGCGGTTGGAATTTCAGTGTTAAGCTCATCAAGGTCAAGGCTTTAAGGTATAGGGATGATGTTGGGACAAGAATCACTTTGTATGGGTCTAGAAGGAAGCATTGGTGGAGTAAAGAGAATTCTATGTGTCAACCACACTTAAGTCGACCACCCGTACGAGATAGTCATGAAATTCAACTCACGGATGGGTGCGAAGATAAGATATAGGATCCCGGTTCGCTATATGAAGACCAATTATGGATACTCATATCTTGGGTAGAACTTCACCCAAGGTCGATGAAGATGGTTGGAAGTTCTATCAACCATTTGAGAAGCAAAGATCCTTGGAGATTCAAGGATGAGTACAAGCACAAGCCACCATGACAATGAGTCTCTCAACATGTCCAACTTAAGGACTTAAAATAAAAGTGCTAGGTGGGAGACACCCCACCATGGTAAACTCTTTCCACTCTCTTTTAATTTTGCTTAATAAGTGATTTGAGTTGTGGTGCACGAAATTGCAATCACACTTTTGCAATTCCGCACAACTAACCAGCAAGTGCACTGGGTCGTCCAAGTAATACCTTACGTGAGTAAGGGTCGATCCCACGGAGATTGTCGGCTTGAAACAAGCTATGGTTATCTTGTAACTCTCAGTCAGGAGGTCAATAATTCTCAGGTTTAATTGTGAAAAGTAGAAGAACATGAAATAAATACTTGTTTTGTAGTAATGGAGAACAGGTTGAGGTTTTGGAGATGCTCTATCTTCTGAATCTCTGCTTTCTTACTATCTTCTTCTTCATACACGCAAGGCTACTTCCATGGCAAGCTGTATGTCGGGTTTCACCGTTGTCAATGGCTACCTCCCATCCTCTCAGTGAAAATGTTCAACGCGCTCTGTCACAGCACGGCTATTCATCTGTTGATTCTCGATCATGTCGGAATAGAATCCAGTGATTCTTTTGCGTTTGTAACTAACGCCCCACAATTGCGAGTTTGAAGCTCGTCACAGTCATTCAATCCCTGAATCCTACTCAGAATACCACAGACAAGGTTTAGACCTTCCGGATTCTCTTGAATGCCGCTATCAATTCTAGCTTATACCACGAAGATTCTGATTAAGGAATCCAAGAGATATCTACTCAATTTAAGGTAGAACGGAGGTGGTTGTCAGGCACACGTTCATAGGTGAGAATGATGATGAGTGTCACGGATCATCACATTCATCAAGTTTAGGAACAAGTGATATCTTAGAATAGAAGCAAGCGTGGTTGAATGAAAAATAGTAGTAATTGCATTAATCCATCAAGACACAGCAGAGCTCCTCACCCCCAACCATAGGGTTTAGAGACTCATGCCATAGAAGATAAAATAAGAACCGTGTAAAGTGTCATGAGGTAAAGATACAATGTCAAAAGGTCCTATTAATAGTGAACTAGTAACCTAGGATATACAGGAATGAGTAAATGACGTAAAAATCCACTTCCAGGGTCCACTTGGTGTGTGCTTGGGCTGAGCATTGAAGCTTTCATGTGTAGAGACTTTTCCTGGAGTTAAACGCCAGCTTTTGTGCCAGTTTGGGCGTTTAACTCCAATTTTTGTGCCAGTTCCGGCGTGAAACGCCAAGAATTCTGAAGCTGATTTGCAACGCCGGTTTGGGCCATCAAATCTCGGGAAAAGTATGGACTATTACATTGCTGGAAAGCCCAGGATGTCTACTTTCCAACGCAATTGAGAGCGCGCCAATTGGGCTTCTGTAGCTCCAGAAAATCTACTTCGAGTGCAGGGAGGTCAGAATCCAACAGCATCTGCAGTCCTTTTCAGCCTCTGAATCAGATTTTTGCTCAGGTCCCTCAATTTCAGCCAGAAAGTACCTGAAATCACAGAAAAATACACAAACTCATAGTAAAGCCCAGAAAAGTGAATTTTAACTAAAAACTAATAAAAATATAATAAAAACTAACTAAAACATACTAAAAACATACTAAAAATAATGCCAAAAAGCGTATAAATTATCCGCTCATCACAACACCAAACTTAAATTGTTGCTTGTCCCCAAGCAACTAAAAATAAAATAAGATAAAAAGAAGAGAATATACTATAGATTCCAAAATATCAATGAAACTTAGCTCCAATTAGATGAGCGGGACTAATAACTTTTTGCCTCTGAACAGTTTTGGCATCCCACTTTATCCTTTGCAGTTTAGAATGATTGGCATCTATAGGGACTCAGAATTCAGATAGTGTTATTGATTCTCCTAGTTAAGTATGATGATTCTTGAACATAGCTACTTTATGAGTCTTGGCTGTGGCCCAAAGCACTCTGTCTTCCAGTATTACCACCGGATACATACATGCCACAGACACATAACTGGGTAAACCTTTTCAGATTGTGACTCAGCTTTGCTAGAGTTCCCAATTAGAGGTGTCCAGGGTTCTTAAGCACACTCTTTTTGCCTTGGATCACTTTATTTATTTATTTATTATATTTTTTTTTGAACTGCTTTTTCTTGCTTCAAGAATCAATCTGATAATTTTTCAGATCCTCAATAACATTTTTCCTTTTCCATCATTCTTTCAAGAGCCAACAAGTTTAACATTCTTTAATCAACAAATTCAAAAGACATATGCACTGTTCAAGCTTTCATTCAGAAAACAGAAAGTATTGTCACCACATCAAAATAATTCAACTAGTTTTAGAGATGAATTCGAAATCCTGTACTTCTTGTTCTTTTGGGATTAAAGCATTTTTCATTTAAGAGAGGTGATGAATTCATAGGACACTCATAGCTTTAAGACATGAACCTTAAATTTTATTAATCATGAAATTAGAACAAGACTTAAAGATAATTATAAGAGAAGACTAATAATAATAGAAAATAGAAAATTAAAAACAGAAATTTAAATGACTCTAAAATTGATTCCTAATGATAGAGGTTATCACAGAGTTAGGACTCAACAACCTTGATTTTGAGAAGTGGATGCTCCCTCAACTTGTGGGGTGTTTGACCCTTCAAGGGAGAGTTTCTGGCGCTTCAACTCTTGTAGCTCACGCCCCTACTTCTCTTGTTCCTTCAGCAGTTTATAGAGCATGCAGTTTTGATTCTGCTGTTCTTCCTTAATTTGTTCCATAGCTTCTTGCAGCTTGGCAACAGATGCTTCTAGGCGGGCCCAATAGTCAAATTCAGGAAGTTCAGGGAGGAATTCCAGCGCCCTCCTTTTGATAGAGTTATCTTGCAATTGTCCTTCCATTGACTTCCTGGTGATTGAATGTTCAACTGGAATGAATTCATCTACTCCCATCCTTACCCCAGCATCTTTACATAGTAAAGAGATTAAGCTTGGGTAAGCCAGTTTGGCTTCAGTGGAGTTCTTGTTTGCGATTGTGTAAATCTCACAAGCAATCAGATGATGAATCTCCACTTCTTTTCCCAGCATAATGCAATGAATCATCACTGCTCTCTTGATAGTGACCTCAGAACGGTTACTAGTGGGCAAAATAGAACGCCAATGAAGTCTAGCCAGCCTCTTGCAACTGGTTTGAGATCTCCCCTCTTGAGTTGGTTTGGGACACCTTTTGAATTGGTCATCCACTTAGTTCCAGGGAGGCATATGTCCTCTAGAACTTGATCCAACCCCTTATCTACTCTCACCATTCTCCTATTAAAGGATTCAGGATCATCTTGTAGTTGAGGCAACTTGAATATTTCTCTTATTTTGTCCAGATGGAAGTATATAACTTTCCCTCTGACCATGGTTCTATAGGTATGGTAAGCGGTTCCAGTCATTCTCTGCTTATCTGTCAGCCACAGATTTGAGTAGAATTCCTGAACCATGTTCCTTCCAACCTTTGTCTCAGGATTGGTTAGAACTTCCCAACCTCTGTTTCGAATTTGCTCTTGGATCCCCGGATATTCATCTTCTTTCAGATCAAATTTTACTTCCGGGATCACTGACCTCAGACCCATTATTGTGTGGTAATGGTCTGCATGTTCTTTGGTTAAGAACTTCTCTTGATTCCAAAGATTCTTTGGATTATTCTCTTTCTTGCCTTTTGAATTGGTTTATTTTCCCTTAGGAGCCATGATCTTGATAAATCTTGGCTTAGTGATCGCGGAAAAGCACACCGAACTTAGAGGTTTGCTTGTCCTCAAGCAAAAGAAAGGAAAGAGGAGAGAGAGGAGGAGAGCAAATTCGAATGGTGGGGAGAGGGGGATGGCCGAATGTGTATTTATAAGGGAGGGGGAGAGATTTCAAAAATTTTAAAGGAGATTTGAGAAGATATGGAAAGAATTTGAGAAGATATTTGAATTTTTTGAAGAAAATTTGGAAGGGATTTGAAAGAGATTTGAAGAATGATTTAGATAAGTGTTTAATTTTTGAAATTTGAAGGTAAATGATGAAAGTTTGTAATGTATTTATTGGGAAAATGATGGATCAAAATAAGAAAGTTTGAAAAAATTTGAAGTGGAAAACAAAATCTCTGTCCCCTACCTTTCTGGCGTTAAACGCTCAGAATGGTATCCATTCTGGCGTTTAATGCCCAATTGGTGGCCATGATGGGTGTTTAATGCCCAGCCAGGTACCCTGGCTGGCGTGAAACGCCAGAAACCCCTTTATCACTGGGCGTTTTGTTGAACGCCCAGGATGCTGCATTTTTGGCGTTAAACGCCCAGAATGGTGTCCATTCTGGCGTTTAACGCCCAAAATGGTGCCTTTACTGGCGTTAAACGCCCAGAATGGTATCCATTCTGGCGTTTAACGCCCAGAGTGCCCTTTACTGGCGTTTTCTTGCCAGCAAGCTCCTTTTCTCTGCTTTTTTTCACTGAATTCTTCTGTAACTCTGTAAATTCCTTCAATTTTGCTGATCAACCTTGAAGAATATACATCAAACTTTTACTAGGTAAAACAAATGACCTGTCAAAGATTGGGTTACCTCCTAAAGCTCAATGGTGGACGAAATTGTGATCACATGTTCTTTTTTTACTTGTATGAATATACTCTTAGGGCACTGTTTATTTTCACAACTCCGTTCAACTAACCAGCAAGTGTACTGGGTCATCCAAGTAATAAACCTTACGCGAGTAAGGGTCGATCCCACAAAGATTGTTGGTATGAAGCAAGCTATGGTCACCTTGTGAATCTCAGTTAGGGAGATTAAAGGGTAATTGTGATTATTGAAATAAATAATAAATAAAAAGGAACAATAAAAGGGATAGAATACTTATGCAGATTCATTAGTGAGAATTTCAGATAAGCGTATGGAGATGCTGTATGACTCACGGACGCCTGCTCTCCCACTGCTTCTACTCAATCCTTCTTACTCCTTTCCATGGCAAGCTGTGTATAGGGGTTCACCATCAGCTGTGGCTACTTTCATCCTCTCGGGAAAATGATCCTATGCGGTTGTCAATCGCACGGCTAATCGTCTGGAGGCATCACCCATGGTTGATGGCTACATCCCATCCTCGCAGTGAAAACTAATGCTCACGCACTCTGTCACAGTACGGCTAATCACTGGTTGGTTCCCGCGCCTACTGGAATAGAATCCCTTGATTCTTTTGCGTCTGTCACTAACGCCCAGCACTTGCAAGTTTGAAGCACGTCACAGTCATTCATTACCGGAATCCTACTCGGAATACCACAGACAAGGTTAGACTTTCCGGATTCCCAGGATCCTACTCGGAATACCACAGACAAGGTGAGACTTTCCGGATCCTCATAAATGCCGCCATCCATCTAGCTTATACCACGAAGATTCTGTTGGGGAATCTAAGAGATACACATTCAAGCTCTGTTGCATGTAGAACGGAAGTGGTTGTCAATCACGCGCGTTTATCAGTGAGAATGATAATAAGGGTTATTTACTCATTATCTTCATCATGTTCTTGGGTGCGAATGAATATCTTGGAATAAGAATAAGATAGAAACCGAATAAAAGAAGATAGAATTGCATTGATACTTGAGGTACAGCAGAGCTCCACACCCTTAATCTATGGTGTGCAGAAACTCCACCGTTGAAAATACATAAGTAAAAGAGGTTCAGGCATGGCCGAATGGCCAGCCCTCTCCTTGATCAAGTGACCGAATATTCAAGGAGATTAAACTGTCAAAAGATGTCTAATACAATAGATAAATGTCCTATATATACTAGACTAACTACTAGGGTTTACATGAGTAAGTAAATGATGCATAAATCCACTTCCGGGGCCCACTTGGTGTGTGCTTGGGCTGAGCTTGATCTATCCACGAGTTAAGGCTTCTCTTGGAGTTGAACTTTGAGTTATGACGTGTTTTGGGCGTTCAACTCCGGATCATGACGTTTTTCTGGCGTTTAACTCCAGAAAGGAGCATGTACTTGGCGTTCAACGCCAAGTTACGTCGTCATTCTTCGAATAAAGTATGGACTATTATATATTGCTGGAAAGCCCTGGATGTATACTTTCCAACGCCATTGAGAGCGCGCCATTTAGAGTTCTGTAGCTCCAGAAATTCCATTTCGAGTGCAGGGAGGTTAGAATCCAACAGCATCAGCAGTCCTTTTGTCAGCCTTTTTCAGAGTTTTGCTCAAGTCCCTCAATTTCACCCAGAAATTACCTGAAATCACAGAAAAACACACAAACTCATAGTAAAGTCCAGAAATGTGAATTTAGCATAAAAACTAATGAAAACATCCCTAAAAGTAGCTTGAACTTACTAAAAACTACCTAAAAACAATGCCAAAAAGCGTATAAATTATCCGCTCATCACAACACCAAACTTAAATTGTTGCTTGTCCCCAAGCAACTGAAAATCAAATAGGATAAAAAGAAGAGAATATACTATGAATTCAGAAATATCAATGAATATTAATTATAATTAAATGAGCGGGACTTGTAGCTTTTTGCTTCTGAACAGTTTTGGCATCTCACTTTTTCCTTTGTAGTTTAGAGGGATTGGCATCTCTGGGGAACTTAGAATTTGGGATAGTGTTATTGACTTTCCTAGTTAAGCATGTTGATTCTTGAACACAGCTACTTTTGAGTCTTGGCTGTGGCCCTAAGCACTTTGTTTTCCAGTATTACCACCGGATACATAAATGCCACAGACACATAACTGGGTGAACCTTTTCAGATTGTGACTCAGCTTTGCTAGAGTCCCCAGTCAGTGGTGTCCAGAGCTCTTAAGCACACTCTTTTGCTTTGGATCACGACTTTAACCAATCAGTCTCAAGCTTTTTCACTTGGACCTTCATGACACAAGCACATGGTTAGGGACAGCTTGATTTAGCCGCTTAGGCCTGGATTTTATTTCCTTGGGCCCTCCTATCCATTGATGCTCAAAGCCTTGGATCCTTTTTACCCTTGCCTTTTGGTTTTAAGGGCTATTGGCTTTTTCTACTGCTTCTTTTTCTATATACTCTTTTTAGCCATTTTTTTTTCACTGCTTTTTCTTGCTTCAAGAATCAATTTCATGATTTTTCAGATCATCAATAACATTTCTCTTTGTTCATCATTCTTTCAAGAGCCAACAATTTTAACACTCATAAACAACAATATCAAAAGACATATGCACTGTTCAAGCATTCATTCAGAAAGCAAAAAATATTGTCACCACATCAATATAATTAAACTAAATTCAAGAGCTATTTTCGAAATTTATGTACTTCTTGTTCTTTTGAATTAAAACATTTTTCTTTTAAGAGAGATGAATGACTAATGGATTTTATTCATAGCTTTAAGGCATGGTTACATACTAATGATCATGAAGTAGAGACACAAAAACATAGATAAACACAATAATTAAAAACCGAAAACAGAAAGAAAATAAAGAACAAGGAATGAATCCACCTCTAGTGGCGTCTTCTTCTTGAAGGACCAATGATGTTCTTCAACTCTTCTATGTCCCTTCCTTGCCTTTGTTGCTCCTCCCTCATTGCTCTTTGATCTTCTCTTATTTCTTGGAGAATGATGGAGTGCTCATGATGTTCCACCCTTAATTGTTCAACATTATGGCTCAAATCTTCTAAGGAGGTATTGAGTTGCTCCCAATAGTTGTTGGGAGGAAAGTGCATTCCTTGAGGCATCTCAGGAATTTGTTGATGATGAGCTTCCTCATGCACTCCTTGAGGGCCGTGAGAGGCTTCTCTTGCTTGCTCCATCTTCTTCTTGGTGATGGGCTTGTCTTCTTCAATGGAGACATCTCCATCTATGATAACTCCGGCTGAGTAACATAGATGACATATAAGGTGGGGGAAGGCTAGCCGTGCCATGTGTGAAGGCTTGTCAGCTATTTTGTAGAGTTCATTGGAGATGACTTCATGAACTTCCACTTCTTCTCCAATCATGATGCTATGAACCATGATGGCCCGATCCACAGTAACTTCAGATCGGTTGCTTGTAGGGATGATGGATCTTTGGATGAATTCCAACCATCCTCTAGCTACAGGCTTGAGGTCCAGTCTTCTTAGTTGGACTGGCTTGCCTTTGGAGTCTATTCTCCATTGGGCGCCTTCCACACAAATGTCCCTAAGGACTTGGTCCAACCTTTGATCAAAGTTGACCCTTCTAATGTAGGGGTGTTCATCACCTTGCATCATAGGTAAATGAAACGCCAACCTCACATTTTCCGGACTAAAATCCAAGTATTTCCCCCTAACCATTGTGAGATAATTCTTTGGACTTGGGTTCATACTTTGGTCATGGTTCCTAGTGATCCATGCATTGGCATAGAACTCTTGAACCATTAAAATTCCAATTTGTTGTATGAGGTTGGCTAGGACTTCCCAACCTCTTCTTTGAACTTCATGTCGGATTTCCGGAAACTCATTCTTTTTGAGCTTGAAAGGGACCTCAGGGATCACCTTCTTCTTTGCCACAACATCATAGAAGTGGTCTTGATGGCTCTTGGAGATGAATCTTTCCATCTCCCATGACTCGGAGGTGGAAGCTTTCGCTTTCCCTTTTCTTGAAGAAACTCCGGCCTTAGGTGCCATTGGTAATGGAAAAACAAAAAAGCTTATGCTTTTACCACACCAAACTTAGAATTTGCTCGTCCCCGAGCAAGAAAGAAAAGAAGAGTAGAAGAAGAAGAAGAAGAGAATATGGTAGAGAGGGGGAGAAGTAGGTTCGGCTATGTGGGAGAAGAAGGGGTTCTGTTGTGTGAAAATGAAGAAGAATGGGAGGGTATTTATAGTGAGAGGGGAGGGTTAGTGTTCGGCCATTTTGGGTGGGAATGGGTGGGAAATTGAATTTGAATTTTATGAGGGTAGGTGGGGTGTATGGGGAAGAGGAGGTTGATGTGAATGGTGAATGGGGTAATTGGGAAGATGAATTGAGGTGATTGATGAAGAAGATGTTGGGAAGTGTGATATGGGGAAGAGTAAAATGAGATTTGGATTAGGAGAGTGTGATTAGGATTAAAAGGTAAGGTGGGAATATGTTAGGTGGGGATCCTGTGGGGTCCACAGATCCTGAGGTGGGGATCCTGTGGGGTCCACAGATCCTGAGGTGAAAAGAAATACCATTCCTTCACCCTATAGGCGTGTAAAATGCCTTCATGCATCATTCTGGCGTTCAAACGCCCATTGATGCACGTTCTGGGCGTTCAACGCCCATGTAATGCATGTTTCTGGCGTTGAACGCCAGTTTCATGCTTGTTCCTGGTGTTCAGCGCCAGCTTGTCCTCTTCGTGCACCATCCTGGCGTTTAACGCCAGGTTGTTGCTTGTTTTGGGCGTTCAGCGCCAGAATGGTGCTCTGTTCTGGCGTTGAACGCCAGACAGATGCATCTTACTGGCGTTGAACGCCAGTCTGCGCTACCTCCAGGGTGAAAATTTTTTTTTCTTCTGTTTTTGACTCTGTTTTCAATTTTTTTGATTTTTTTCGTGACTCCTCATGATCATGTACCTAATAAAACACAAAAATAACAAAGAAACAAAATAAAATAAAATTAGATAAATAAAATTGGGTTGCCTCCCAACAAGCGCTTCTTTAATGTCAATAGCTTGACAGTGACTCTCATGGAACCACAAGGTGATCAGGTCAATGTTAGTGTATAGTCCCAACACCAAACTTAGAGTTTGGATATGGGGTTTGAACACCAAACTTAGATTTTGGTTGTGGCCTCACAACACCAAACTTAGAGTTTGACTGTGTGGGCTCTTCTTGACTCTGAACTGAGAGAAGCTCTTCATGCTTACTCTCTTTTGTCACAGAGGGATGGCCATGCGTCTGAAACACAAGGTAGTCCCCATTCAATTGAAGGACTAACTCACCTCTGTTGAC
Organism: Arachis stenosperma; assembly: GCF_014773155.1. NCBI lineage: Eukaryota > Viridiplantae > Streptophyta > Magnoliopsida > Fabales > Fabaceae > Arachis > Arachis stenosperma. The sequence goes on along the minus strand of NC_080386.1, from coordinate 134,248,768 downwards.
ATCTATCACAGCTCCTGCTGTGGCTAGGAAAGGTCTTCCTAGGATGATGCATTCATCATCTTCCTTCCTAGTGTCTAGGATTATGAAATCAGTAGGGATGTAAAGGCCTTCAACCTTTACTAGTACGTCCTCCACTATTCCATAAGCTTGTCTTATGGACTTATCTGCCAATTGTAATGAGAATAAGGCAGGTTGTACCTCAATGATCCTTAGCTTCTCCATTACAGAGAGTGGCATAAGGATTATCCCTGACCCAAGATCACATAGAGCTTTTTCAAAGCTCATGGTGCCAATGGTGCAAGGTATTAAGAACTTGCCAGGATCTTGTTTCTTTTGAGGTAGAGTTTTCTGAATCCAAGTATCTAGTTCACTAATGAGCAAGGGAGGTTTACTTTCCCAAGTCTCATTACCAAACAGCTTGGCATCAGCTTCATGATAGCTCCTAAATATTGAGCAACTTGCTCTCCAGTCACATCTTCATCCTCTTCAGAGGATGAATATTCTTCAGAGCTCATGAATGGCAGAAGGAGATTTAAAGGAATCTCTATGGTCTCTAGATGAGCCTCAGATTCCTCAGGATCCTTAATTGGAAACTCCTTCTTGCTTGAGGGACGTCCCAAGAGGTTTTCCTCACTGGGATTTTCGTCCTCCTCCTCCCTAGTACATTCGGCCACTTTGATTAAATCAATGGCCTTGCACTCTCCTTTTGGATTCTCTTCTGTGTTGCTTGGGAGAATGCTGGGAGGAGTTTCAATAACTTTCTTACTCAGCTGGCCTACTTGTGCCTCCAGATTTCTAATGGAAGATCTGGTTTCATTCATGAAACTGAAAGTGGCCTTTGACAGATCAGAGACTATATTGGCTAAATTAGAATTGTTTTGTTCAGAGTTCTCTGTCTGTTGCTGAGAAGATGATGGATATGGCTTATTATTATTCAGCCTGTTGCGTCCACCATTATTAAAACCTTGTTGAGGTTTTTGTTGATCCTTCCATGAGAAATTTGGATGATTTCTCCATGATGAGTTATAGGTGTTTCCATAAGGTTCACCCATGTAATTAACCTCTGCCATGGCAGGGTTCTCAGGATCATAAGCTTCTCAGAAGCTGCTCTCTAGTACTGTTGGATGCATGTTGCAACCATTCAGATTTTGAGAGATTATGTTTGACCTGTTGAGTCAACATTTTGTTCTGAGCCAATATGGCTTCAGAGCATCAATTTCAAGAACTCCTTTCTTCTGAGGTACCCCATTGTTTACGGAATTCCTCTCAGAAGTGTACATGAACTGGTTGTTTGCAACCATGTCAATGAGTTCTTGAGCCTCTTCAGGCGTTTCTTCAGGTGAATAGATCCACTGCAGAATGATCCAATGATATTTTCGAAAATTCAGAGAGACCATAATAGATATATCTAATATGGTCCATTCTGAAAACATGTCAGATGGACATCTTTTGGTCAGCTGCTTGTATCTTTCCCAAGCTTCATAGAGGGATCACCATCTTTTTGTTTGAAGGTTTGAACATCACTCTCAGCTTGCAGCTTTTTGAGGAGGAAAGAATTTATCCAAGAAGGCATTGACCAGCTTATCCCATGAGTCCAGGCTATCCTTGGGTTGTGAATCCAACCATACTCTAGCTCTGTCTCTTACAGCAAAAGGGAAAAGCATGAGTCTGTAGACTTCAGGATCAACTCCATTCGTCTTTACAGTCTCACAGATCTGCAAGAACTCAGTTAAAAACTGATAAGGATCTTCAGATGGAAGTCCATAAAACTTGCAGTTTTGTTGCATTAAAGCAACTAGTTGAGGCTTAAGCTCAAAGTTATTGGCTCCAATGGCAGGAATGGAGATGCTTCTTCCATCAAACTTGGATGTTGGCTTTGTGAAGTCACCAAGCATTCTCCTTGCATTGTTATTATTATTTTCGGCTGCCATCTCTTTCTCTTGTTCGAAAATTTCAAGAAGGGTTCTTCTGGATTGTTGTAATTTAGCTTCTTTTAATTTTCTCTTCAGAGTCCTTTCAGGTTCTGGGTCAATTTCAACAAGAGTGCCTTTATCCCTGTTCCTGCTCATATGAAAGAGAAGAAAACAAGAAAAGAAAAAGGAATCCTCTATGTCACAGTATAGAGATTCCTTTATGTTAGTAGAAAAAGAAGGGGGTAGAAGAATGAAGAATGGATTCGGATTTTAGATGAAGAGAGGTGAAGAGAAGTGTTAGTAATTAAATAATTAAATAGAATAAGAAAAGAGAAGAGAGAATTCGAAAATAATTTTGAAAAAGAGGTTAATGATTTTCGAAAATTAGAGATAAATTGTAATTAAAATTAAAACATGAAACAATTAATTAATTAAAAACAATTTTTGAAAAAGAGAGAGATATTTTCGAAAATAGAAGAGGGAAAAGTAGTTAGGTGGTTTTGAAAAAGATAAGAAACAAACAAAAAGTTAGTTAGTTGATTGAAAAAGATTTTAAAATCAAATTTGAAAAAGATAAGAAGATAAGAAGTTAGATAAGATATTTTGAAATCAAATTTTGAAAAAGATAAAATTTTTGAAAAAGATAAAATAAAAGATAGAAAGGTTTAATTCAAAAATTTTAAAATTGTTTGCTTCACTAACAAGAAACTCCAAGATAAGATTCTAGAACTTAAAGATTGCACCTTTCTTAACAAGAAAGTAACAAACTTCAAATTTTTGAACTAATCACATTAATTATTAGTGAATTTTCGAAAATTAGATAAAAAGATAAGAAAAAGATTTTGAAAATAATTTGAAAAAAATATTTTTGAAATTTTCGAAAAATAGAAAAAAAATGAAAAAGATATGATTTTTGAAAAAGATTTTAAAAAGATAAGATTTTTTAAAATTGAGATTTTGACTTGACTTGTAAGAAACAACTAATTTTTTTTTAAAAATTTTTGACCAAGTCAACCCAAAATTTCGAAAATTTGGAGGGAAATAAGGAAAAGATATTTTTTTTATTTTTGAATTTTTAATTATGAGAGAGAAAAACAACAAAAATACTTAATGCATGAAATTTTTAGATCAAAACCATGAATGCATGCAAGAATGCTATGAATGTCAAGATGAACACCAAGAACACTTTGAAGATCATGATGAACATCAAGAACATAATTTTGAAAAAATTTTTGATGCAAAGAAAACATGCAAGACACCAAACTTAGAAATCTTTAATGCATGGAAAATATGAATGTAAAAATGCACATGAAAAACAACAAATAACACAAAACAAGAAATCATCAAGATCAAACAAGAGGACTTATCAAGAACAACTTGAAGATCATGAAGAACACTATGAATGCATGGGATTTTCGAAAAAATGCAAGAAAAAAATTTTAAAAGCATGCAGTTGACACCAAACTTAAAAATTGACTCAAGATTCAAACAAGAATCACAAAATATTTTTAGTTTTTATGATTTTCTAATTTTTTTGTATTTTTATTTAATTTTTTCGAAAATATAGTTTTGAAAAACGAAAAATAAAAGAAAAAATTTTTGGAAAAGTTTTTGAAAAGAAAATTACCTAATCTGAGCAACAAGATGAACCGTCAGTTGTCCATACTCGAACAATCCCCGGCAACGGCGCCAAAAACTTGGTGGACGAAATTGTGATCACATGTTCTTTTTTTACTTGTATGAATATACTCTTAGGGCACTGTTTATTTTCACAACTCCGTTCAACTAACCAGCAAGTGTACTGGGTCGTCCAAGTAATAAACCTTACGCGAGTAAGGGTCGATCCCACAGAGATTGTTGGTATGAAGCAAGCTATGGTCACCTTGTGAATCTCAGTTAGGGAGATTAAAGGGTAATTGTGATTATTGAAATAAATAATAAA
>NC_080386.1:134129310-134244219 GCF_014773155.1 Arachis stenosperma | reverse complement strand
AAACACGCAAGGGTTCCATGGCAAGCTGTATGTAGGGTTTCACCGTTGTCAGTGGCTACCTCCCATCCTCTCAGTGAAAATACGTCCCTGATGCTCTCACAGCATAGGCTAATCATCTGTCGGTCTCAATCAGGCCGGAATAGAATCCAGTGATTCTTTTGCGTCTGTCACTAACGCCCGCCTTCAGGAGTTTGAAGCACGTCACAGTCATTCATCATTGAGTCCTACTCAGAATACCACAGACAAGGTTTAGACCTTCCGGACCCCTTGAATGCCGCCATCAGTTCTAGTATACCACGAAGATTCCGATTAAAGAACCCAAGAGATATCTACTTAATCTAAGGTAGAACAGAGGTGGTTGTCAGGCACATGTTCATAGTTGAGATGATGATGAGTGTCACAGCTCATCACATTCATCCGGGTTAGGAGCAAGTGATATCTTAGAATGGAAGCAAGCATGATGAATAAGAACAGTAGTAATTGCATTAATCCATCAACACGCAGCAGAGCTCCTCACCCCAACCATGGGTTTAGAGACTCATGCTGTGGAAAGTCACAAGAAACGTGTAAAAATGTCATGAGGTCATAAGGTACGATTACAATGTCAAAAGATCCTATATGTAGTAAACTAGTATCCTAAGGTTTACAGAAATGAGTAAATGACAGAAAATCCACTTCCGGGCCACTTGTGTGTGCTTGGGCTGAGCAATGAAAGTAATTTCGTGTAGAGACCTTTTCTGGAGTTAAACGCCAGCTTTCATGCCAGTTTGGGCGTTTAACTCCAAGTTTTATGCCAGTTCCGGCGTTTAACGCTGGAATTTCTGTAGGTAACTTTGAACGCCGGTTTGGGCCATCAAATCTTGGGCAAAGTATGGACTATCATATATTGCTGGAAAGCCAGGATGTCTACTTTCCAATGCCGTTGAGAGCGCGCCAATTGGGCTTCTGTAGCTCCAGAAATCCACTTCGAGTGCAGGGAGGTCAGAATCCAACGCATCTGCAGTCCTTTTAGTCTCTGGATTAGATTTTTTCTCAGAACCTTCAATTTCAGTCAGAAAATACCTGAAATCATAGAAAAACACACAAACTCATAGTAAAGTCCAGAAAGTGAATTTTAAATAAAAACTAATAAAAATATAATAAAACTAACTAAAGATACTAAAAACATACTAAAAACACTGCCAAAAAGCGTATAAATTATCCCGCTCATCACAACACCAAACTTAAATGTTGCTTGTCCCCAAGCAACTGAAAATCAAAATAGGATAAAAATAAGAGAATATACTATAGACTCCAAAATATCAAGGAAACATAGCTCCAATTAGATGAGGGGACTAGTAGCTTTTGCTCCGAACAGTTTTGGCATCTCACTCTATCCTTTGAAGTTCAGAATGATTGGCATCTATGAGAACTCAGAACTCAGATAGTGTTATTGATTCTCCTCGTTAAGTATAATGATCTTGAACATAGCTAGTGTATGAGTCTTGGCTGTGGCCCAAAGCACTCTGTCTTCCAGTATTACCACGGATACATACATGCCACAGACACATAATTGGGTGACCTTTTAGATTGTGACTCAGCTTTGCTAAAGTCCCCAATTAGAGGTGTCCAGGGTTCTTAAGCACACTCTTTTTGCCTTGGTTCACAACTTTTTTTCTTTCTCTTTTTTTTCGAATTTTTTTTTTCACTGCTTTTCTTGCTTCAAGAATCATTTGATGATTTTCAGATCCTCAATAACAGTTCTCTTTCTCCTCATTCTTTCAAGAGCCAACAAATTAACATTCTCAAAACATCAAATTCAAAAGACATATGCACGTTCAAGCATTCATTTAGAAACAAAAAGTATTGTCACCACATCAAACTAATTCAACTAGTTTCAGAGATAAATTTTGAAATCCTGTACTTCTTGTTTTTGTGATTAAAGCATTTTTCATTTAAGAGAGGTGATGGATTCATAACTTTAAGGCAGAATATTTAAATTTTATTAATTATGAACTAAGAACAAGACTCAAAACTAAATATAAGATTAAACTAGAAAATAAAATAGAGAACATATAAGATTAAAAAAAACGCAAAAAACATAGGCTACTAATGATAGAGGTTTTCACAGAGTTAGGACTCAACAACCTTGATTTGAGAAGTGGATGCTCCCTCAGCTTGAGAGAGAGCTTTGGCGTTTCAATTCTTGGATTTCACGCCCCTCTCTTGTTCCTTCAGGAATTTGCAGATCATGCAGTTTTGATTCTGCTGTTCTTCCTTCGTTGCTCCAATAGCTCTTGCAACTTGTTAATGGATGCTCTAGGCTGGCCCAGTAGCCAATTTCAGGGAATTCAGGGAGGAACTCATGCGCCCTCCCTTGATAGAGTTGTCTTGCACTTGTCCTCCATTGACTTCTTGGTGATTGGATGTTCAATGGTATGAACTCATCTACTCCATCTTTACCCCAGCCTCTTTACAGAGCAAGGAGATCAGCTTGGGTAAGCCAATTTGGCTTCAGTGGAATTCTTGTTTGCAATTGTGTAGATCTCACAAGCAATCACATGATGCACCTCCACTGCTTTCCAAGCATAATGCAATGATCATCATGCTCTCTTGATAGTAACCTCAGAACGGTTGCTAGTGGGCAATATGGAGCGCCCAATGAAGTCTAGCCACCCTCTTGCAATTGGTTTGAGGTCTCCCCTCTTGAGTTGGTTTGGGACACCCTTAGAATTGGTATCCATTAGTTCCAGGGAGGCATATGTCCTCTAGAACTTGATCCAACCCCTTATCTACTCTCACCATCCTCCTATTAAAGGAGTCAGGATCATCTTGTAGTTGAGGCAACTTGAATATTTCTCTTATTTTGTCCAGATGGAAGTATATAACTTTCCCTCTGACCATGGTTCTATAGGTATGGTAAGCGGTTCCAGTCATTCTCTGCTTATCTGTCAGCCACAGATTTGAGTAGAATTCCTGAACCATGTTCCTTCCAACCTTTGTCTCAGGATTGGTTAGAACTTCCCAACCTCTGTTTCGAATTTGCTCTTGGATCCCCGGATATTCATCTTCTTTCAGATCAAATTTTACTTCCGGGATCACTGACCTCAGACCCATTATTTGTGATAATGGTCTTCATGTTCTTTGGTTAAGAACTTCTCTTGATTCCAAAGATTCTTTGGATTAGTCTCTTTCTTTCCTCTTAAATTGGTTTGTTTTCCCTTAGGGGCCATGATATTTGGCTTAGTGATCACTGAAAAGCACACCAAACTTAGAGGTTTGCTTGTCCTCAAGCAAAAGAAAAGAGAGAAGAGAGGGGGAGGAAGAGGAAATTCGAATGGTGTGATGGAATGAGGGAGCCAAACGTGGATTTATAAGGTGGGGAGGGGAGTTTTCGAAAAAGAAGAGAGAAATTGGACGGAGATTGAGAAGATATGGAAAGAAATTGAGAAAAGGGTGTTTTGAAGAAGATTTGGGATTAATTTGAAATAGATATGAAGAATGGTTTTGATTTGTGAAGATTTGAAAGTGAATGATGAAAGGTTGAAGTGCATTTATGTAGAAGAGTATGGTTAAAAAGAGGAAAGTTTGAAAAAAAAATTGAGTTGAAAACAAAATTGTGGTCCCCCCACCAAGCTGGCGTTAAACGCCCAGAATGGCACCCATTCTGGCGTTTAACGCCCATTTGCTACCCTTTTGGGCGTTTAACGCCCAGCCAGGTGCCCTGGCTGGCGTTAAACGCCAGAAATCCTTTGTCACTGGGCGTTTTTCAAAACGCCCAGGATGTGCCACCTGGCGTTAAACGCCCAGAATGGTGCCCATTCTGGCGTTTACGCCCAAAATGGCACCATTCCTGGCGTTAAACGCCCAGAATGGTACCCATTCTGGCGTTAACACCCAAAATGCCCCTTACTGGCGTTTTTTCGCCAGTAAGCTCATTTTCTCTGCTTTTTGAGCTGAATCCTTCTGTAACTCTGTGAATTCCTTCATTTTTGATACTTGCCTCTGTAAGAACTAATCATATACCTTCTAATGACTGGGTTGCCTCCCAGCAAGCGCTTCTTACTGTCTTAGCTGGACTTCTGCTAAGAATCACTCAAGTCTCAGTTTGAGCATTCCTGCTCAAATTTCCTTCAAGATAGTGCTTGATCTCTGTCCATTAACAATGAACTTTCTGTCTGAATCAATATCCTGAAGCTCAACATATCCATATGGTGACACTCCTGTAATCACATACGGACCCCTCCACCGGGTTTGAGTTTTCCTGGAAACAATTTGAGCCTGGAGTTGAAGAGCAGAACTTTTTGTCCTGGCTCAAAGACTCTGGTTGACAATCTCTTGTCATGCCACTTCTTTGCCTTTTCCTTATAAATTTTTGCATTTCAAAGGCATTGAGTCTGAACTCCTCTAGCTCATTTAGCTGGAGCAGTCTTTTCTCACCAGCTAACTGAGCATCCATGTTTAGGAATCTGGTTGCCCAATAGGCTTTATGTTCCAGTTCCACAGGCAAATGACAGGCCTCCCATACACCAGTGGTATGGAGAGGTTCTAGGAGTCTTGAATGCTGTTCTGTATGCCCACAGAGCATCATCCAAGCTCTTTGCCCAATCCTTTCTTCGGGCCATCACAGTCCGTTCTAGGATTCTTTTTAGTTCTCTGTTAGAGACTTCTGCTTGCCCATTTGTCTGTGGATGATACGGAGTTGCCACTTTATGGCTGATTCCATATCTAACCATAGCAGAGTATAGCTGTTTGTTGCAGAAATGAGAGCCCCCATCACTGATTAATACTCTGGGAACACCAAATCTACTGAAGATGTTTTTTTGGAGAAATTTCAGTACGGTCTTGGTATCATTGGTGGGTGTAGCAATGGCTTCTACCCACTTAGATACATAATCCACTGCCACCAGAATGTAAGTGTTTGAGTATGATGGTGGGAATGGCCCCATGAAGTCAATTCCCCATACATCAAACAGTTCTATCTCTAATATCCCTTGTTGAGGCATGGCATATCCGTGAGGTAGGTTACCAGCTCTTTGGCAACTGTCACAGTTACGCACAAACTCTCGGGAATCTTTATAGAGAGTAGGCCAGTAGAAGCCACACTGGAGGACTTTAGTGGCTGTTCGCTCACTTCCAAAATGTCCTCCATATTGTGATCCATGGCAATGCCATAGGATCCTTTGTGCTTCTTGTCTGGGTACACATCTGCGGATCACTCCGTCAGCACATCTCTTAAAGAGATATGGTTCATCCCAGAGGTAGTACTTGGCATCTGAAATTAGTTTCTTTCTTTGCACATAGCTGTACTCCTTAGGTATGAACCTCACAGCTTTATAGTTTGCCATATCTGCAAACCATGGAGCTTCCTGAATGGCAAAAAGTTGCTCATCTGGGAAGGTCTCAGAGATCTCAGTAGAAGGGAGGGACGCCCCAGCTACTGGTTCTATTCGGGACAGATGATCAGCTACTTGGTTCTCTGTCCCTTTTCTGTCTCTTATTTCTATATCAAATCTTGCAGAAGCAACACCATCTGATAAGCCTGGGTTTTGAATCCTGCTTTGTGAGTAAGTATTTAAGAGCAGCATGGTCAGTATACACAATCACCTTGGATCCTACTAGATAAGATCTAAACTTGTCAATGGCATAAACCACTGCAAGTAATTCTTTTTCTGTGGTTGTGTAATTCTTCTGTGCATCATTTAGAACACGGCTAGCATAGTAAATGACATGCAGAAGTTTGTTATGCCTCTGTCCCAACACTGCACCAATGGCATGATCACTGGCATCACACATTAATTCAAATGGCAATGCCCAATCTGGTGCAGAGATGACTGGTGCTGTGACCAGCTTGGCTTTCAGGGTCTCAAATGCCTGCAGACACTGTGTGTCAAACACAAATGGCGTGTCAGCAGCTAGCAGGTTACTCAAAGGTTTTGCAATTTTCGAAAAATTCTTTATAAACCTTCTGTAAAATCCTGCATGCCCCAGAAAGCTTCTGATTGCCTTAACATTGGCAGGTGGTGGTAATTTTTCAATTACCTCTACCTTTGCCTTATCCACCTCTATTCCCCTGCTTGAAATTTTGTGCCCAAGGACAATTCCTTCAGTCACCATAAAGTGACATTTCTCCCAGATTAAAACCAGGTTAGTCTCTTGGCATCTCTTCAGGACAAGTGATAGGTGGTTAAGACAGGAACTGAATGAGTCTCCATATACTGAAAAGTCATCCATGAAGACTTCCAGAAATTTCTCTACCATGTCTGAGAAGATAGAGAGCATGCACCTCTGAAAGGTTGCAGGTGCATTGCACAGACCAAAAGGCATTCTCCTATAGGCAAACACGCCAGAAGGGTAGGTAAATGCTGTTTTCTCTTGGTCCTGGGGATCTACTGCAATTTGGTTGTAGCCTGAATAGCCATCCAAAAAGCAGTAATAGTCATGACCAGCTAGTCTTTCTAGCATTTGGTCTATGAATGGTAAAGGAAAATGATCCTTTCTGGTGGCTGTATTGAGTCTTCTGTAGTCAATACACATACGCCACCCTGTGACTGTCCTTGTAGGAACCAGTTCATTTTTTTCATTATGAACCACTGTCATGCCTCCCTTTTTGGGAACAACTTGGACAGGGCTCACCCAGGGGCTATCAGAAATAGGATAAATGATCCCAGCCTCTAGTAATTTAGTGACCTCTTTCTGCACTACCTCCTTCATGGTTGGATTTAGCCTCCTTTGTGGTTGTACCACTGGTTTGGCATTATCCTCCAACAGGATCTTATGCATGCATCTAGCTGGGCTAATGCCCTTAAGATCACTTATGGACCACCCAAGAGCTGTCTTGTGTGTCCTAAGCACTTGAATCAGTGCCTCCTCTTCCTGTGGATTTAAAGCAGAGCTTATAATCACTGGAAAAGTGTCACCCTCTCCTAGAAATGCATATTTCAGAGATGGTGGTAGAGGTTTGAGTTTAGGTTTGGGAGGTTTATCCTCCTCCTGAGGAATTTTCGAAAATTCCTTTGCTTCCTCTAGTTCTTCTTGATCAGGTTGAGCATCTTTGAAGATGTCCTCAAGCTCTGATTCTAGGCTTTCAGCCATATTGATCTCTTCTACCAGAGAGTCAATAATGTCAGCGCCCATGCAGTCTTCTGGTGTGTCTGGATGCTGCATAGCTTTTACAGCATTCAACTTGAACTCATCCTCATTGACTCTGAGGGTTACTTCCCCTCTTTGTACATCAATGAGAGTTCGTCCAGTTGCTAGGAAAGGTCTTCCTAGAATGAGAGTTGCACTCTTGTGCTCCTCCATTTCCAGCACCACAAAGTCAGTGGGAAAGGCAAAGGGCCCAACCTTGACAATCATGTCCTCTATGATGCCTGATGGGTGTTTAATGGAGCCATCAGCAAGTTGGAGGCATATCCTGGTTGGTTTGACTTCCCCAGCCAATCCAAGCTTTCTGATAGTGGATGCAGGTATTAGATTGATGCTTGTTCCAAGATCACATAATGCTGTCTTGGTGCAAGCACCTTCTAATGTGCATGGTATCATAAAGCTTCCAGGATCTTGAAGCTTTTCTGGTAAGCTCTTCAGAATGACTGCACTGCATTCTTCAATGAGAAACACTTTTTCAGTTTCTCTCCAATCCTTCTTATGACTTAAGATTTCTTTCATGAACTTAGCATAAGAGGGTATTTGCTCAAGTGCCTCTGCAAACGGAATCTTTATTTCAAGAGTCCTTAGATAGTCTGCAAAGCGGGCAAATTGCTTATCCTGTTCCGCTTTGCGGAGTTTCTGAGGATAAGGCATCTTGGCTTGATATTCTTCAACCTTAGATGCTGCAGGTTTATTCCTTACAGAAGTGGTTGAAGAGGCCTTGTTAGAAGGATCATTATCAGCACTCTCAGGTGTCTAATTCTCCCTTGGCGTTTGAACGCCAGGATTGGGAGGAAAATGGGCGTTTAACGCCAGCTTTTCCCCCTTTTCAGGCGTTTGAACGCCAGAACTGGGCAGGGAATGGGTGTTAAACGCTAGCTTTTCCCCCTTTTCTGGCGTTTGAACGCCAGAACTGGGCAAGGAATGGGCGTTTAACGCCAGCTTTCCTTCCCTTTCTGGCGTTTGAACGCCAATAACATTCCTCTCTGGGCTCTTACTGTCCTCAGAGGGATTTTGAACAGTGGTTTGGTTATCCTCTGTCAATTGTTCCTTGTATGACTTTTTGCTCTTTTGAGCAGTGTTATTCAGTGTCTTCCCACTCCTCAGTTGAACTGCTTGACATTTCTCTGTTATCTGTTTAGATATTTGCTTTTGCTTGATTCAACTGCAGTTCTATTCTCTTGTTAGCAACCTTAGTATCATGGAGCTTTCTTTAAATTCTGCTAACTGTTCTGTCATCAGGCAATTGTTGATTAAGCTCATTCATCTGTTCTGAGGATTAGGATCAGTGACTAATGCCATGACCTCCTCTTTTGGAACGAACTCATTGCTAGAATATAAGTATTGGTTTCTAGCAACAGTGTCTATAAGCTCTTGAGCTTCTTCAATTGTCTTCCTCATGTGTATAGATCCACCAGCTAAGTGGTCTAAAGACATCTGAGCTTTTTCTGTGAGCCCATAGTAGAAGATGTCTAACTGTACCCACTTTGAAAACATTTCAGAGGGGCATTTTCTAAGCATACCTCTATACTCTCCCAGGCATTATAAAGGGATTCATTATCCTCTGTTTAAAGCCTTGGATGTCCAGCCTTAGCTGTGTCATCCTCTTTGGAGGGTAGAAATGATTCAGGAATTTGTCTGATAACTGTTTCCATGTCTTTATGCTTGCTGTAGGTTGGTTATTCAACCACTTTTAGCTTGATCTTTTACAGCAAATGGAAACAGTAATAGTCTGTAGACATCCTGATCTACCTCTTTATCATGTACTGTGTCAGCAATTTGTAAGAACTGTGCCAGAAACTCAGTAGGTTCTTCCTGTGGAAGACCGGAATACTGGTAATTTTGCTGCACTATGATAATGAGTTGAGGGTTTAACTCAAAGCTGCTTGCTTTGATGGGAGGTATACAGATGCTACTCCCATATGCAGCTGTAATGGGGTTAGCATATGACCCCAGAGTCCTCTTGGACTGATTAATTCCACTTGAGTCCATAATGGACAAAAGAGAAATGATAATGATTGCAAAGAGATAAATTTTTTTTTTTTTGGATTAAACGAAAAAATTAAAATAAAATAAAAGAAAATTAAAAGACAAATTCGAAAATCAAAAATTAAAATAAAATCAAAGCAAATTGAGAATTGAATCAATTAGTTAATTAAAAAGATTTTGAAAACAGCAATTAGAAAGATATGATTGAAAAGTTTTTATGAAAAAGATTTTATTTTTAAAAAGAGGAAAGAGAAAAACACAAAAAGACACCAAACTTAAAATTTTTGGAAAATCAAACACTAATTTTTCGAAAATTTTAAAGGAAAAACACAAAGAGGACACCAAACTTAGAATTTTTATGAATCAAAAAGGGACTAAGAACATGCAAAAACGAAAATCCTAAAAGAAAAACAAAAGCATGCAATTGACACCAAACTTAGAATATGAAACTAGACTCAACTAAAAGACTCTAAACCAACAAAAATAAAACAGTCCTAATCTAAGCAACAAGATAAGCCGTCAGTTGTCCAAACTCGAACAATCCCCGGCAACGGCGCCAAAAACTTGGTGCACGAAATTGCAATAACACTTTTGCAATCCCGCACAACTAACCAGCAAGTGCACTGGGTCGTCCAAGTAATACCTTGCGTGAGCAAGGGTCGATCCCACGGAGATTGTGGCTTGAAGCAAGCTATGGTTACCTTGTAAATCTTAGTCAGGATATCAGAAATTATCAGGATTGATTGTAAAAAGCAAAAGAACATAAAAAAGGTACTTGTTTTGCAGTAATGGAGAATAGGCTGAGGCTTTGGAGATGCTCCATCTTCCGAATCTCTGCTTTCCTACTGTCATCTTCATCAAACACGCAAGGGTCCTTCCATGGCAAGCTGTATGTAGGGTTTCACCGTTGTCAGTGGCTACCTCCCATCCTCTCAGTGAAAATACGTCCCTGATGCTCTGTCACAGCATAGGCTAATCATCTGTCGGTTCTCAATCAGGCCGGAATAGAATCCAGTGATTCTTTTGCGTCTGTCACTAACGCCCCGCCTTCAGGAGTTTGAAGCACGTCACAGTCATTCAATCATTGAGTCCTACTCAGAATACCACAGACAAGGTTTAGACCTTCCGGACCCTCTTGAATGCCGCCATCAGTTCTAGCTTATACCACGAAGATTCCGATTAAAGAACCCAAGAGATATCTACTTAATCTAAGGTAGAACAGAGGTGGTTGTCAGGCACATGTTCATAGTTGAGAATGATGATGAGTGTCACAGCTCATCACATTCATCCGGGTTAGGAGCAAGTGATATCTTAGAATGGAAGCAAGCATGATTGAATAAGAAACAGTAGTAATTGCATTAATCCATCAACACGCAGCAGAGCTCCTCACCCCCAACCATGGGGTTTAGAGACTCATGCTGTGGAAAGTACACAAGAAACGTGTAAAAAATGTCATGAGGTCATAAGGTACCGATTACAATGTCAAAAGATCCTATATGTAGTAAACTAGTATCCTAAGGTTTACAGAAATGAGTAAATGACAGAAAAATCCACTTCCAGGCCCACTTGGTGTGTGCTTGGGCTGAGCAATGAAGTAATTTCGTGTAGAGACCTTTTCTGGAGTTAAACGCCAGCTTTCATGCCAGTTTGGGCGTTTAACTCCAAGTTTTATGCCAGTTCCGGCGTTTAACGCTGGAATTTCTGTAGGTAACTTTGAACGCCGGTTTGGGCCATCAAATCTTGGGCAAAGTATGGACTATCATATATTGCTGGAAAGCCCAGGATGTCTACTTTCCAATGCCGTTGAGAGCGCGCCAATTGGGCTTCTGTAGCTCCAGAAAATCCACTTCGAGTGCAGGGAGGTCAGAATCCAACAGCATCTGCAGTCCTTTTCAGTCTCTGGATCAGATTTTTGCTCAGAACCTTCAATTTCAGTCAGAAAATACCTGAAATCACAGAAAAACACACAAACTCATAGTAAAGTCCAGAAAAGTGAATTTTAAATAAAAACTAATAAAAATATAATAAAAACTAACTAAAAGATACTAAAAACATACTAAAAACACTGCCAAAAAGCGTATAAATTATCCGCTCATCAGTCACTAACGCCCAGCACTTGCAAGTTTGAAGCACGTCACAGTCATTCATTACCGGAATCCTACTCGGAATACCACAGACAAGGTTAGACTTTCCGGATTCCCAGGATCCTACTCGGAATACCACAGACAAGGTGAGACTTTCCGGATCCTCATAAATGCCGCCATCCATCTAGCTTATACCACGAAGATTCTATTGGGGAATCTAAGAGATACACATTCAAGCTCTGTTGCATGTAGAACGGAAGTGGTTGTCAATCACGCGCGTTCATCAGTGAGAATGATAATAAGGGTTATTTACTCATTATCTTCATCATGTTCTTGGGTGCGAATGAATATCTTGGAATAAGAATAAGATAGAAACCGAATAAAAGAAGATAGAATTGCATTGATACTTGAGGTACAGCAGAGCTCCACACCCTTAATCTATGGTGTGCAGAAACTCCACCGTTGAAAATACATAAGTAAAAGAGGTTCAGGCATGGCCGAATGGCCAGCCCTCTCCTTGATCAAGTGACCGAATATTCAAGGAGATTAAACTGTCAAAAGATGTCTAATACAATAGATAAATGTCCTATATATACTAGACTAGCTACTAGGGTTTACATGAGTAAGTAAATGATGCATAAATCCACTTCCGGGGCCCACTTGGTGTGTGCTTGGGCTGAGCTTGATCTATCCATGAGCTAAGGCTTCTCTTGGAGTTGAACTTTGAGTTATGACGTGTTTTGGGCGTTCAACTCCGGATCATGACGTTTTTCTGGCGTTTAACTCCAGAAAGGAGCATGTACTTGGCGTTCAACGCCAAGTTACGTCGTCATTCTTCGAATAAAGTATGAACTATTATATATTGCTAGAAAGCCCTGGATGTCTACTTTCCAACGCCGTTGAGAGCGCGCCATTTAGAGTTCTGTAGCTCCAGAAATTCCATTTCGAGTGCAAGGAGGTCAGAATCCAACAGCATCAGCAGTCCTTTTGTCAGCCTTTTTCAGAGTTTTGCTCAAGTCCCTCAATTTCAGCCAGAAATTACCTGAAATCACAGAAAAACACACAAACTCATAGTAAAGTCCAGAAATGTGAATTTAGCATAAAAACTAATGAAAACATCCCTAAAAGTAGCTTGAACTTACTAAAAACTACCTAAAAACAATGCCAAAAAGCGTATAAATTATCCGCTCATCACTCAACATATCCATATGGTGACACTCTTGTAATCACATACGGACCCCTCCACCGGGATTTAAGTTTTCCTATGAATAGTCAGAGCCTAGAGTTGAAGAGCAGAACTTTTTGTCCTGGCTTAAAAACTCTGGATGACAACTTCTTGTCATGCCACTTCTTTGCCTTTTCCTTATAAATTTTTGCATTTTCAAAGGCACTGAGTCTGAACTCCTCTAGCTCATTTAGCTGGATGATGAGCGGATGATTTGTATACTTTTTGGCATTGTTTTTAGTATGTTTTTAGTATCTTTTAGTTAGTTTTTAGTATATTTTTGTTAGTTTTTAATTAAAATTCACTTTTCTGGACTTTACTATGAGTTTGTGTGTTTTTCTGTGATTTCAGGTATTTTCTGGCTGAAATTGAGGGACCTGAGCAAAAATCTGATTCAGAGACTCAAAAGGACTGCAGATGCTGTTGGATTCTGACCTCCTTGCACTCAAAGCGGATTTTCTGGAGCTACAGAAGCCCAATTGGCGCGCTCTCAACGGCTTTGGAAAGTAGACATCCTGGGCTTTCCAGCAATATATAATAGTCCATACTTTGCCCAAGATTTGATGGCCCAAACCGGCGTTCAAAGTCACCTCAAGAAATTCCAGCGTTAAACGCCGGAACTGGCACCCAAATGGGAGTTAAACGCCCAAACTGGCACTAAAGCTGGCGTTTAACTCCAAGAGGAGTCTCTACACGAAATTTGCTTCATTGCTCAGCCCAAGCACACACCAAGTGGGCCCGGAAGTGGATTTTTATGTCATTTACTCATCTATGTACTAGTTTTCTATAAGTAGGACCTTTTGCTATTGTATTAGAGAGCTTTTGGAGAGCTTTTAGAGAGACTCTTGGTAGCTATCTTTGTTTTATGCTATCTTAGAGAGGCTGGCCATTCGGCCATGCCTGGACCTTGTTCTTATGTATTTTTAACGGTGGAGTTTCTACACACCATAGATTAAGGGTGTGGAGCTCTGCTGTACCTCGAGTATTAATGCAATTACTATTGTTCTTCCATTCAATTCCGCTTGTTCTTTTACCAAGATATCACTTGTTCTTCAACATGAGAAGGTGATGATTGACGCCCATCACCATTCTCACCTACGAACAAGGTGACTGACAACCATTCTTGTTCTACAAGCATCTGAGGCTTAGTGAATATCTCTTGGATTTCTGATTGCACGATGCATGGTTGATCGCCTGACAACCGAGTGCTCGTCTGACAAACGAGCCAGCCATTCCGTGAGATCAGAGTCTTCGTGGTATAGGCAAGAACTGATGGCGGCATTCAAGAGAATCCGGAAGGTCTAACCTTGTCTGTGGTATTCTGAGTAGGATTCAATGACTGAATGACTGTGACGTGCTTCAAACCTGTAACCTACTGGGCGTTAGTGACAGACGCAAAAGAGTTATTCTATTCCGGTAGGGGAGGGAACCAAACCGGTGATTGGCAGCACTGTGACAGAGTGTGTGCATTAGCTTTCACTGCGCGGATGGGAGGTAGCTGCTGACAACAGTGAGACCCTACACAAGTTTGCCATGGGAAGGAGTAAGAAGGATTGGATGAAGGCAGTAGGAAAGCAGAGAGACGGAAGGGAAGGCATCTTCATACACTTGTCTGAAGCTCTTACACCAATGATATACATAAGTATCACTATCTTTATCTTTATGTTATTTTCGTTCATCATCATATACACTTGAGTTTGCCTGACTAAGATCTACAAGATGACCATAGCTTGCTTCAATACTAACAATCTCCGTGGGATCGACCCTTACTCACGTAAGGTTTATTACTTGGACGACCCAGTGCACTTGCTGGTTAGTTGTGCGAAGTTGTGTAATGCCATGGTATTGAGCGCACCAAGTTCTTGGAGCCTTTACCGGGGATTATTTGAGTTGTGAAAAAGTATTGTTCACAATTTCGCCCACCACTGGAGCAATCTTTTTTCACCGGCTAACTTAGCATCCATGTTTAGGAATCTGGTTGCCCAGTAGGCTTTATGTTCCAGTTCCACGGGCAGATGACAGGCCTTCCCATATACAAGTTGGTATGGAGAGGTTCCTATAGGAGTCTTGAATGCTATTCTGTATGCCCATAGAGCATCATCCAAGCTCTTTGCCCAATCCTTTCTACGGGCAATAACAGTCCGTTCCAGGATTCTTTTTGGCTCTCTATTAGAGACTTCAGCTTTCCTATTTGTCTGTGGATGATACGAAGTTGCTACTTTGTGGCTAATTCCATATCGGACCAAAGCAGAGTACAACTGTTTATTGCAGAAGTGAGTGCCCCCATCACTGATTAGTACTTTGGGAACACCAAACCTGCTGAAGCTGTGTTTTTAGAGGAATTTCAGCACGGTTTTAGTATCATTATTGGGTGTGGCAATTGCTTCTACCCATTTAGATACATAGTCCACCGCCACCAGAATGTAAGTGTTTGAGTATGATGGTGGGAACGGACCGATGAAGTCAATACCCCATACATCAAACAATTCAATCTCTAAGATCCCTTGTTGAGGCATGGCGTACCCATGAGGCAAGTTACCAGCTCTTTGGCAACTGTCACAGTTACGCACAAATTCTCGGGCATCTCTATAGAGAGTAGGCCAGTAGAAGCCACATTGGAGGACCTTAGTAGCTGTTCGCTCACTTCCGAAATGTCTCCCATACTGTGATCCATGGCAATGCCATAGGATCTTTTGTGCTTCTTCTCTAGGTACACATCTGCGGATCATTCCGTCTGCACATCTCTTAAAGAGATATGGCTCATCCCATAGGTAGTACTTGGCATCAGAAATTAATTTTTTTCTTTGCACCCTGCTATACTCCTGGGGTATGAACCTCACAGCTTTATAATTTGCAATGTCTGCAAACCATGGAGCTTCCTGAATGGCAAAGAGTTGCTCATCTGGAAAGGTCTCAGAGATCTCAGTAGAAGGGAGGGACGCCCCAGCTACTGGTTCTATTCGGGACAGATGATCAGCTACGTGGTTCTCTGTCCCTTTTCTGTCTCTTATCTCTATTTCAAACTCTTGCAGAAGCAACACCCACCTTATGAGCTTGGATTTTGAATCCTGCTTTGTGAGTAACTATTTAAGAGCAGCATGGTCAGTGTATACAATCACTTTTGACCCTACTAAATAGGATCTAAACTTGTCAATGGCATAAACCACTGCAAGTAACTCTTTCTCTGTGGTTGTGTAATTCTTCTGTGCGTCATTTAGAACACGGCTAGCATAATAAATGACGTGTAGAAGCTTGTTATGCCTCTGTCCCAACGCTGCACCAATGGCATGGTCACTGGCATCACACATTAGTTCAAATGGTAATGTCCAATCTGGTGCAGAGATGACTGGTGCTGTGACCAGCTTGGCTTTCAGGGTCTCAAATGCCTGCAGACACTCTGTGTCAAACATAAATGGCGTGTCAGCAGCTAGCAGGTTGCTTAGAGGTTTCGCAATTTTTGAAAAGTCCTTTATGAACCTTCTATAAAATCCTGCATGCCCTAGAAAGCTTCTGATTGCCTTAACATTGGTAGGTGGTGGTAATTTTTCAATTACGTCTATCTTTGCTTGATCCACCTCTATTCCCTTGCCTGAAATTTTGTGCCCAAGGACAATTCCTTCAGTCACCATAAAGTGACATTTCTCCCAGTTTAAGACCAGGTTAGTCTATTGGCACCTTTTCAGAACAAGTGCTAGATGATTAAGACAGGAGCTGAATGAGTCTCCATATACTGAGAAGTCATCCATGAAGACTTCCAGGAAATTTTCTACCATATCAGAGAAGATGGATAGCATGCATCTCTGAAAAGTTGTAGGTGCATTACACAAACCAAAAGGCATTCTTCTGTAGGCGAACACGCCAGAAGGGCAAGTGAATGCTGTTTTCTCTTGGTCCTGAGGATCTACTGCAATTTGGTTGTAACCTGAATAGCCATCCAAAAAGCAGTAATAATCATGACCAGCTAGTCTTTCTAGCATCTGGTCTATGAATGGTAAAGGAAAATGATCCTTTCTGGTGGTTGTATTGAGCCTTCTGTAGTCAATACACATACGCCACCCTGTAACTGTTCTTGTAGGAACCAGTTCATTCTTTTCATTATGAACCACTGTCATGCCTCCCTTCTTTCTTCTTTCTTCTTTCTTCTTTTGCTCGAGGACGAGCAAACCTTTTAAGTTTGGTGTGGTAAAAGCATTGCTTTTTGTTTTTCCATAACCATTTATGGCATCTAAGGCCAAAGAAACCTCTAGAAAGAGGAAAGGGAAGGCAAAAGCTTCCACCTCCGAGTCATGGGAGATGGAAAGATTCATCTCAAGGGTGCATCAAGACCACTTCTATGAAGTTGTGGCCTTGAAGAAGGTGATCCCCGAGGTCCCTTTTTCACTCAAAAAGAGTGAATATCCGGAGATCCGACATGAGATCCGAAGAAGAGGTTGGGAAGTTCTTACCAACCCCATTCAACAAGTCAGAATCTTAATGGTTCAAGAGTTCTATGCCAATGCATGGATCTCCGAACCGGCTTAGTCTATCCTTAATATTCACCCTTCTTATCAAGACAAACCAAGCAAACAGCTCCACTCTTAGGGGGACTAGGCCTTTCCAGATGGTCTTAGTGAAGTTGTAACTGGATATATCTTCTGGCAATAATTTCACCTGCAATACCTGCACAAAAGAGTTAGTCAAAAAACATCTTGCCTATCATATTTCTACACAACTCTATCCTCTCTGTTATTTACTAGCTTTACAGGTCGCAAAGCCTCATGTAACTGACCCAGGAGGTCCAACTCCTACTGAAAAAGCTCTCTCCTTCATTGGAAGTTCCAAATCCACTCTAACCCATCCCAAAACCCACAATCCTCTATAACCGATCCACATTTGTTTGAAACAGAGAACAGCCTGGAGAACCGATCTTTCAAAGATCCACAATGTAGCCATACATCCTCCAAAAAACGAGTCCGTCTCCCACCACCAACCTCCATGGACAAGCCTGTAATCATCTTATCCCTTATATATTGCTCCTTGATTTGGATCTGACAAATGTCTTTCCTTGGGCCTCCTCTAGTAGGTAGCACTTGAGTGGTAGAAGCTCATTCGGATTTAGATTATTACAGGAGCAGACGACCTTCTTCCACAACGGGCACTCTTCCTTTGCAAACTGCCATTACCACTTGAACAAGAGTACAGTGTTTCGATCCATAGCATCGTCCACTCCCAACCCCCTAAGCTTCTTATGAGTCTGCACCGCATCCCACTTCACTAATGTTATACCGTTTCTTCCATCCTCCTTACTCTATAAGAATCTTCTCTGCAAAGAGATCAGCTTCTTAGCCACAGCCTTTGGCATCTTATATAAGTTCAAATAATACACTAGCAAGCTATTCAACACTGATTTTATAAGTACCAACTTTCCAATCTTATTTAGCACCTTAACTTTCCACAGGTTGAGTTTCTCCTCTACCTTGTTAATAATAGGCTTTCAGGTCTTGACTAACCTCGGATTCGCTCCTAAGAGAACTCCAAAGTATTTAAAAGGTAGGGTACCTTCCTTACAACCCAACAAGCTATACATGCGGTGAACCCATTGCCCTTCACAATTGATTGGTATCAAGCTGGACTTGTCAAAATTTATACTTAGCTCTGACATCAATTAAAAGCAACGTAGAAGCCTCTTATAATTCTTCAAAGTCTCCTCTTCTAGTGGACAAAATAGAATAGTGTCATCCGCAAATTGAAGATGCGACAACTCTATACTATCTCTTCCAACCACCAAAGGTGATATACGCCTGTTTCTGACTGCCTCTCCAACCAATCTATGCAGAACATCTACAGTCAGCACAAACAAAAAAGAAGATAGAGGGTTCCCTTGTCTCAAACTCCTTTCCAACTTGAATGGCCTAGATGGCGAACCATTTATCAATATCGACATAGATGTAGTGGTCACACACTCCATTACCTACGCCCTCCACTTACTTCTAAACCCCATCTTTTGCAGCACAATGTCTACAAAACTCCACTTGACTCTATCATATGCTTTCTGAAATCCAACTTGATAATTGCTGCCTCCATTTTCCTTAGTTTAAGCCAATGAACAGTTTTACATGCAATGAGAGTCCCATCATGTATTTTTCTTCCTTTCACAAATGCACTCTGAGTCTCCCCTACTAACCTTGGTATGACTGATCTCATCTTCCTAACTAGTACCTTCGAGATAACCTTATACACACACCCAACCATACTAATTGGCCTCAAGTCTTTGATCTCCTTCGCACCAATGAATTTAGGAGCTAGAACACCCAAGTGATATTGGCGTCTGCCGGTAACCTGGACGTCTGAAAGAACCTCATCACAACTGCCGTGAACTCAGCCCCAATCTCATCCCAGCACCTCTTGATGAAATTCATGTTATACCCATCACAACCTAGCGCCTTAGATGACTCACAATCCCAAACCGCCTCTCTGATCTCCTCAGCCGACGACAATGCCTCCAAATTCACAAAATCAACTTCATCTATCCTCTCCACCAGACCATCTCTGAACCCTACCAACGGAGACATTTTCTGATGATATAGCTCCTTATAGAACTCTCTAATAACTATTTTAATTCTGGCTTGATTCCTTACAAGTTGGCTATTGACTACTAGAGTGTCAATCCTGTTATTCCTTCTTCTTGCTGAAGCTATATTGTGAAAATATCTCGTGTTTTTTTTCATATTCGTCGCTTGTCGAGATCGCAATATCTGTTTCCAGTGTACTTCTTTTCTCACATACCACTTCTCACAACAAGTAACTAACGCCTTTCTTCTTACTTTCATCGTGCCATCATACATACACTCCGCTACTCACCATATCATCAATCCTCTTTATCTCCTCCTCAAACTTTAAAATCTTTCACTACAACATTTTTGAGTTATTGCAACATGTACTATAAATAATACTTAAAAAGTGTTGTCTAAACTGATTAAAAATAACACTTAAAATTTATTGCCAAAAAATAAGACTAATATAACACTTTGTTAATAAGTGTTGTTTTTTATAAATTTAAAAAACATATAAAAAACGTTGCTTTAATAAATTAAACCAACAACATTTATAATATTTATATATTACACTTTATAAGAGTTGCTTTTAAATATATAATAAACTTCTCTTGATAAGCGTTGCTTGAATCTTTTTCATCCAAATATTAATTCCCTCCAAATATTTTAATTCCCTCCGAAACCAAAAACAGAAAAGGAAATACGAGCTAATAATTGATTCATCACCTCCTCAGTCCTCACTACTATTAGTCTATTACTTAGAAACAAAACTCAAGTCCTATTATTTTAGAATCAAAATCCTAACCCCAACTCTAGCTCAATTTCGGAATTTCCCTAATTTGACGACATTGACTCGCGTTCTGCGTTCCTTTCTCTGCCATCATGGTGTTCTTCACTGCTCTGCTCGCGTCGTGTTCTGCTCGTGTCATGTGCTTCTTCTCGCATCGTGTGTTCTGCTCTGCTCCGCCATGTTCGATCTTCCGCTCATGCCATTCTGAAATATTCATTTCGCTCCGCCGTGGTGTCGTTCACATCTTCCTCTCAAGTATTTCAGGCATGACAAAAATTTCTCTCAAATTTTACTTACTAGTGATTTAATTTGGTTGAATTGTTGAAATAACAAAATTACTCTAACCGTGTTCAATTAGAAACCCTAACCCCAACCATTGTGAATTTTGATTGATGTGCGATTTACTCTTTTCTCTTCCCGTTCCTTGTCACTGCTTGCGATTTACTCTTCTCTATTCGATTTCCTCGTCATTGCCTGTGTTCTTCATTACTGGCATCGCTGTTGACGTGTTCGTCGTGTTCGTCGTTGCTCGCCTCGCATCGTCTCGCCGTTGGCTTCATCCCTGCTCGCGTCGCCATCTGTTCATCGCTGCTCGTATTTGAAGCTTCTGATTTTTGGTATTCTCGCTTCAAATTTTCTCGTCGCCTTCTGCTCTCGGCGTCTTCTTGGCTTCTGGCTGGGTGCTGATCTGCTCTGTTCCACCGTGGTGCATCACAGGTAGTCTTCTTGAGAAATTTTGGTTCTGCAATTTTTTTCTTCTTTGATGAGAAATTACTGCTTAATTAATTCTGGTCCTGTGAAATCACTACAATGTTTCATTGTTATGATATATTTATCTTCCTCTGCTTAATCACTAAATGATGGCAATTTTAGGGTTTGGAATTTAATTATTGTTGGTGGAATCTCAATTTGGGAATTTAACAGTGGATTCATTGTTATTGTAGGTGTTGGAGTTGGCTGGAAATTCTTTCAGTTCAACTGAGTTAGTGCTAAGTTTTTCGCCATATGCTTTCAATTACGTTCACTTCTTTTTTTCTACTTCTCTCTTTGCAAATTTTGTAGGTTTGCTTTCATAGCTACAATATTTGGGGAATTCTTAGAAGCTTTGTTTTGGCTACAGCTGCCTCAAGCACTTAAACATTTGATGGATTTTGTGTGCAATAGCTATTTCAATGGTTTTATCTTGTAAAGTAGTAAACAATGGTTTGGCTGCTTGATGAATTTTGTGTGCAATAGCTATTTCAATGACAAACTTGTTTTATTTTGATCTGCTTAAGTATGCATTACAAGTAGAAATCCACTCTATAACCTAGTTTTCACATTGAATTTCTGTATACTCTGTTTCTCCATGCTCGGTGTTTCAGTTTATCGGTGTTTCTCCGTGCTCATTTCATCCTAGGCATGCATTCATTCAACGCCTTTCTTTTTGTTGTCTCTTATCAAACTTCATAATTCTAGTTAATTAATTAATTATTGTTTTTTCACTTCTCAATGTTCAGGAAGTATGAAGAAATTAACCTTGAATGTGCAGGAATTCTGCTACATCACTGAAGATACATACACAAAATCATAGGTGAACTTAAAAAAATAAATGTGTTTTGTTACTTCTCATTGCTTCAATTTCGTGGATCTTGTTTTGTGATTTCATAATCTGTAATACAGTATTGAACAAAATAGTATTTTTTAAAACAAAATAATTAAAGAAAATAAATAGTTCATTCGAGAGGCGGTGGTGGTGGTGGTGGTGGTGGTGGCGGAGTCAAAGACAACATTAGATTGTTTGACCCTAGACTGTCCATGGTGGGTGAATCTTCCATCTTAGTCGCCAAAGACAGTGTTAGAAAGGTATTTATAGAGAGAAATGGAAGTGTAACATCTTCCTCAAAAGGGAAGACATGTCAGGTTTTATTAGAGGAGCATTTTGGACTTTTTCATGGTAACTAACAAACAACAAAAAGTTATTTGATTAGAGTTTGATGACATCATCGTTTTACTATATGACCCTAGTTTAGTCTTCATATTATTACAAGTAATAATGTTATGACCTTAGTAAAAAGGAAGCGCCTGTTATTATAAACCCCAGAATTATGTGTAAAATCATATTTTTGCATTATTACTATATATTCGAAATGATGTGTAAAAATAAATGATGTTTACAGTGTACAAAATTGATCCAGAGGATTTATTTAAATTGATCCAGAAGAAACTGGTGGAGAAGATGCCCATTTTACATGTCAACAGGAACATGCAATTGGTGTGGCTGATGGTGTTGGTGGTTGGGGAGATAGTGGTGTTCATGCTGGATTTTACTCTCGTGAACTCATGTCCCATTCGGTAGATGCTATTCAGAAGGAGCCTAAAGGTTCAATTGACCCTGCTAGGGTGCTGGAGAAAGCACACTCAATTACAAAAGCTATGGGTTCCTCTACAGCATGCATCATCGCACTTACTGACCAGGTTACCTTCATGTTCATGCTATATTTTTTGAATTTGGAACAATACAAGTGCTTCAGTTCTGTTTCGTTGACTTATATTGCTCTAAACATCAGAAAATGCTAATAGATTATTAATGGTGTTACCTTTGATCATTATTAAAGACTAGATCTTCCTAACAATTAAGAAAAGTTTAAAAGAGAGGTTCTAATTTAATTTTCTAAATATAATTTGTTTGGCATTAGACTCTGCATAGCATGAGATGATGTATATGAATCTTAATTAACAAAGATGGTGCTAACTTGTTTGAACTTTTGATTTTGAACTCTCAAAAAGGAAGTTTCTGATAATTATTTTGGGACTTTGCCATCCCTTCTGCTTTACTTGGTATTTTATCCTTCATTCTTTCATCGCCATATATTCATGTGTTACATTTGTGTCACAGGGTCTTAATGCTATTAATTTGGGAGATAGCGGGTTTATGGTGATCCGTGATGGGTGCACTGTAAACATTAGGTACTAAGGTGGTGTGATAAAGGGATAAAAAATGTTTGAACCGGATTTATGAAGTTGGGAAGTATGTGGAGAGCCTAAAGTTCAAGTATCCTTATTGGGTTCTGATAACTTTTTTGTGACTTGCCATGCTGATTAATGACTATAAGAAAATTAGACCTCTTGATCACTAGTGGTGTAAGATTTAAATTACATAAATTTATTTTATTTTTTTCAATCTGATAATTTAAATGTGTTGAAATTCATGTCTTTCTCCATTTGCAGTTAAATGGATATGTACTATGCCAAGAATATGCCACTGGAGATTTTGCCCAGGTTTATTTTCGTTACTATATTATATGCCAAAGTCAATATTATGTGCTCGTTTTTTGTCCAAATAATTTCCTTCTGATATTAATTTTTCTATAATGATTGGAAGAATCGAAATTTACTTCTTTTTCTTGTTCATAAATGCTCCTCTCTTGATGTTTTTCTATATTGTTACATTTTTTTCTACAATTTCTGCAACTGAGCCTTTTTATTTCTTCATGTTTCTGTTATTGGTTTTGGTACTTTTATTTGATGTCACTACTTGTGATTTGTTTCAAGTTATTAGAAAATACTTTTTTGTTGTATATATGTGATAGATAGTCTATTCTTACTATGTTTGAAAATTTCTTACCATTGTTTTGCAGATATAATTATCATGGTATGTACAAGGAACAAGCTACTAGGATTCGGAAAAAAATATATCCAAGTCAATTGATAAAACTTGAAACAAATATATTTAGCTTTTTTATTTTGAGTCCATGTATTTCGTTTAGAGGTTTAGCGGTCTTATTTAATTATCTTTCCATGTTTTGATGTTTTCATATTGAATTAGAGATTATTAGAGATTGTTACATAATAATGTATTTGAAATATTTTAACTTGATAATATATATCCAAGTAGAATAAGTTGAGATTGTCTCTTTTTTTATATTTTTAATTTTATTGTACCTAAATTATAATGAAATGCTCAAATTATCATAGCTATAGGTAGTAGATACTGTAGTATGAGAAGAATGTTGAAATTTAATAATAATATTAGAGGCAACGCTTTTAGATTGATGCCATACTAATAGTAGAAGAGGTAACACTTCTAAAGTGATGCCATATTTGGTCAAATATGTAACACTTCAAAGGGTTGCTATATCAATAGAATAGGCAATGCTTTTCATTAGTTGCAAAATGAGTAGAAAAGACAACACCTAATAAACATTGCATTAAAGTTTATTCACAAGCGTTGTCTTTGTTTCAGAATACCCAACGCTTCTAAAGAGTTACTTTCAAAAGCGTTGCTTTTGAAGAAAAAAAGCGTTGCCTTGATCTAAGGCAACGGCCGCATATGCAACGCCCCTTAAAAACGTTGCCTTAGGTCCAAAAGCGTTGCTATAGATCAAAGACAACTCTTTTTCAATCTTTAGGTAACACTTTTTAAATGTTGTCTCAGACGAAAAATGTTGTAGTGTTTTTTTTTCTTTTTTAATAAATTTTGCAAAACATTCAAACAAATTCTATGGCTACTGAATTGCATGGAATTCAATCTTTATTTTTTGTAACATAGAGTTTACCCACCACCACACATGATTAATGATGAAGATCGATAGATGAGTTTTCTGTTGTTAGCCTCCGAAATTAAGAAAAGTCTACAATGTGTATCTCACTATCTCGTGACTTGCAATGATGTATAAGCAAGAAAGCTCATTTATATTATTCACCCACTTTACATATACATATCTATTAGGATGCCGTCCAATTTAATTAATCTTTGATGACATAATTATTCATCAGCACTTTCTCAATTCAAAAATATTATTTGTGGATTAAAATTAACTACTAAAATAAGTCATTATATATTTATTGATCATATTATAAATATATTAAAATTAACCAATAAAATTAATTATTAATATAAAATATATATTAAAATATAAATACATATTAAAAATAAATTAAATTATACATATATTTATATATAAATATTTTAATAATTAATTTAATGATTAATTTTAATATATAAATAATATTTATATATATATATATAAATATATATAATTTAATTTATTTTTAATATATATTTTATATTTAATGTGTATTCTATACTAATAATTAATTTTAATAATATTAATTTTGCATCAAAGTATTCTCAATTAGTGCTCAATAATCAACGCACATAAATATGGGCAACCACGAATACACATTGCATTTGCACCTAACAACACGGATAAATGAATGCTTCAAACTTTCAACTGTATATATTTTAAAATTGGAAAAGTATAACGTCTGACATGCCTCAAATTTTGTCTATTAACTTATGTATAAAAAAATAATTAAATTAAATATATATTAAAATTAATTACTAAAATTAGTTATTAATATAAAATTTATGTTAAAATATAAAATATATATTAAAAATAAATTAAATAATATATATTTATATATAAATATATAGTGATTAATTTTGATGGATAATTTTAATATATAAATAATATTTTTGATAAAAAAAAACTGTATACACCAAATTAGCTAGGTTCACCAATATTCTTTTTGTTTACTGTGTCTCAATTAAATAAGCGGAGAATCCCCACCATGTCCAATGCATAACAACCATCAATAATCATTATTTAATATAGAATTTATATTAATTAATTGATGTTTTAAAAATATATATTAAGATTATAAATTAAAAATTTTTTTATTAAAAATATAAAAAATTAATTTTTAATTTATTTAGTTTATATTTATTAAAAGAAAATATTTAAAAATTTTCACTAACAATACATCCTTAAGACATATGCTAATTAAACCCTTATAAAAATCCAGGTGGTCCTTATCACTACTATCATCATAAATACACACAAGTCAAGTTGACTTTTTAGCATTAATTGTTGTTTAAGAATTTAGTAAACATATAATCTTTGGTTATTATTATTTAAATTTTTTTAATCTTTTAGTTTAACAAAAATATAAATTCACAAAAAATTTAAGTTTTTATTTTGTAAACAAGTTTTTAATTACTAATATAATTGATAACAAGTGAGAAAAAAATATGTAGAAAATTTTGTTTTTTATATGACAAAAGAAAAGATGTACAAAATTTTTATTTTTTATTTTTTATCTAGAAACATTATTTGTTGTTGATAAATATTTCTAGCTTGTAGGCTAGTTCGGAATATGCTTATATGGTTGTGTTCATACACTGGCCCAACGCTAAGGCCCAGGTCCAAATACACCAAAAGGCCCAATCCAAAGATTGGCCTTCGTTATTCACCGACCTCTTTAGAAGAGGTCGGACTCAACACAGACTTCTTTCCAAAGAAGTCGGGCTCAAGAGATAGCTGGCAGATAACACTTATTCAAATAAGTAACTGCCCCTAAAATCTCTCTAATTACTTCTAGAAGCCATATCCCAACAATCCCTAGATAAAAGGGACGGTTATACACCTAAAAAGGTGGCACTACTCCAACGGTGGTTATTGGATCACCACTATAAATACCCTGACACCCCTCAGGTATCTCTAAGTTCCAATACATTCTAAACCTGCTTAACCCCATGCTGACTTAGGCATCGGAGTGTCTTTGCAGGTACCACCCCCATCTCTTGGAACACACAACTCGGAGGCGGCTCCCAGACGTAAACTAAGTCGGAGACCACACTCCTCCAGTGCTTGGGCCTCAAACAAGTCCAACCACCGTCCGGTTCTAGGTAAGCCCCGGAACATTGGCGCCGTTGCCGGGGACCTGGAGCTCAACTCTTGATAATGGCGGATGATCAATAACATAGTCAGACAACCACTCGACATGAATAAGATGCAAGCATGTTAAAAAGAAGCTGGAATACAGTTTCTATGGATACCAGAAATCCCGTAAAAACTTCTCCCAATGGGCAGAGGATATCAAATAGGGATGATGATTCTACTTCTACAGTTAAATTGGATTAAAAGAGAAGAAAGCACCGTCCCAAGGCCATTGTAGAAAGCAAACCAAAACGAACTCGAAAGCCAATTGAATAAAAGAATTTTCAATTCAGAAAATTCAATTGGCAAAAGAAGTTACGTGAAAAAAAAAAGGACGAACTCAAAAGCCAATTGAATAAAAGAATTTTCAATTCAGAAAATTCAATTGGCAAAAGAAGTTACGTGAAAAAAAAAACGAACTCGAAAGTCAATTGAATAAAAGAATTTTCAATTCAGAAAATTCAATTGGCAAAAGAAGTTACGTATAAAAAAAAGAGGGGAGAAAAGGGAACGTGACTAATCCCAACCTCTTCGTGAAATTGGATGGACAATGACATCTGTGCCGACTTACAATCTCGAAAAAATCCATGATACCCACTCATGGAATGGAGCAGTTGCATGTTCCAAATACATCAGTAATTGAAGAAAGAAGAGAAGGGAAAGCATTGTTGATAAAAACAATGAAACCTTTCTTTTCAACTTATGCCAAAAAGTGCAGCATCAGTCCATTTGAATGCAACCCAATCCGACAATGAAGTGATGAATCCAGTTTTTTCTTTATTGGATTCACATATCAATTACAACAGAGCAGTGAATAACATGAAAAATTCACATGGCACATCTTTCATTGGTTGCTCACAAATTACATCACTGCCAATGAATATGGAAGGAAATAATCCTATGGTAGAATTTGATGTCGTTTGCACACCAATAAAGATGAATGTCTTCCAGGAAGTAAACTGGAATCCGATCCAAAGAAAAAGAAAGTCGGGGCGACAAAGGCCCAGTCTTCATTGGAGGGAATGATGGTCAGACTTTTCTTCAAAGGTCGGATGAGCCGGGAGCTCACAAAGAAAATCCGACCTCTTTTAGAGAGCTCACGAATAAAAGTCCGACCTCTTTTAAAGGTCAGACTTTACAATAAGGTCGGATGAGTTGGGAGCTCACCAAAGAAAATCCGACCTCTTTTAGAGAGCTCACGAATAAAAGTCCGACCTCTTTTAAAGGTCAGACTTTACAATAAGGTCGGATGAGTTGGGAGCTCACCAAAGAAAATCCGACCTCTTTAGAGAGCTCATAAAGAAAAGTCCGACCTCTTTTAAAGGTTAGACTTTACAACAAGGTCGGATGAGTTGGGAGCTCACAAAGAAAATCCGACCTCTTTTAGATCCCATGAAGAAAGTCCGACCTCTTTTAAAGGTCAGACTTTACAATAAGGTCTAAAACCTCATTGCTCAGAAGAATCCGACCTCTTTAGATCCGACAAAGAAAAAATCCGACCTCGTTTTGGAGTCTGTAAAAAATCCGACCTCTTTCACGATCAACTCTACAATGAGGTCAAAAACCTCGAAGAATATCAGAAAGAGATTCCGACTTCTTTTAAAGATCAGAGTCTACAATGAGGTCGAAAACCTCCAAGCTTAGAAAGAAAGCCCGACTTCTTTCTAAGCTTAGAAAGAAAAATCCGACCTCTTTTAAAGATCCAAGCTTATGAAGATAATTTGACCTCCTCTGAGGATTCAAGTCTACAAATAAAAATCCGACTTCCTTTAAGAGCTTACAAAGAAAAGTCCGACTTCTTTTCTGAGGTACAACTTCGAGAGCCAGATCCCAAGCATAAATGGCCATGAGAAGGTCATACGAAGAAATTTCTCAACTGACAACCTCGTCTTGATCCAAAATGACATCGGACCAAAAGCGGACGAAGAAAAGCCAACACCAAAATGAAAAGATCCAACAAAGTCACTTAAGACTTGAAAAAGAACTACTACAACATACTCAACTTACTCGAAAACAATCTACCTAGATTGTGCCATGTTTACAACAAAAGGGATACTACAGCTAGAAAGTGCACCTTACTCCTTAATGCACACTTTTTCCGACTTGAAGTGATGAGATCCAAAGTGGCGTAAGAAGTTATAAATGCAAATCGTGGTCCGACCTCATTAAGCCACTTGTACTAAATCAAACTGGCAAGGGGCAAAGCCTAAAACGAATTGCACAAATAACTTAAGGACAACGTGATCATAATCAAACATCAACACGAAGAAGATGTAAACCCGACGTCACAACAATTTGTTTAAAACAAATTGAGAAAGGGCGGCGATTTATAAGAATGCCTCCTCAAGCCAAGAGATAAGTATCCAACCTTACTAAGTTGACACAACAAGTATAAAACAAGTTATCCGACCTCCCAAAAAGAGAGTCCAAAATAACTTGTAAAAGTCACATAGCAACAAATAGTAAGATTCAAGAATGGCATGACTGAATACTCGAGTCCGACTTTATGAAGCTCGACCTCGAGTAGGGGCACTGGCTTATCATGAAAGCTAAGTCCAAAATTATTAAAAACTAAAGACAACATTCTACAATGATGCTAGAGCACGAAAGAAGAACGTGACCCCCTTCCAAAAACCTGAGAGCAAACTCAGATAAGGAAAGAGCTCTTGAGACAAAGGATGGCTACGAGATTCGCCGCAACAGACCTCATCTAGATAAGAAAAAATATCAGGCTACTGAGTTCGGGCGAATGAAAGCTGACAACAAAAAGGATAGGACCCTACAAGATTACTGAGATCTTAGGAAAAGGTTATTACAAGGTGACTGACTTAAACAGCACCGAGCTACCAAGGTCGTGGCATGCTTGTAACATGAAAAGGTACTAAAAACGAACTCTACTCCCTGATGTACTCTTTTTCCAACTTCATGATTTTTTCCCAAAAATTAAAGGATTTTTTCTGAAGAAGGGTTTTTAACGAGGCATCGTAGTAGAGACTAAGGGATCATAGATAGTGAAAAACCCTTAGTAGCAATAAAAGTACCTTCACAAATAAATAAAGATCTTTTATCTCTTATAAATTCCTTCTCGTTTTTCTTTCTTTCTACGAAACGCGCCGACTTAAGCTCGACAAAGCGTGAAAATCCCATGAACCGACCTAGATGGTCGTCAGGATAAAACGACGAGGTACAAGTCGGTGTAAAGAGGTTATAAAAGTCGATCGTAATAAACTCGGAAATTATCTGACTTACAAGTCGGAAAAACCGAGAAAAAAGGAAACGCATCGCAAAAATAACCTAAATCATAAGAGCTCAATAAATCAAAAATTGAGTATAAGGAATACCAAAAAGAGATCAGGAAACCTATTGAAAGCACTAAGGCAAAAGGCTGTCCCGAGTTGTTAAGGAAAACTTAACTTAAAGAAAGGGACAGTCAGCCAAGAAAAAGGTTTTTCAAAACAAAGATCAAAAAGGTTTTTTCTAAGATTACTGAAATCTTAGAAAAGGGCTACTACAAAGTGTCTAATTTCGAGGGTGAAAAACTACCCAGGTCGCAACACACCTCCAACATAAGGAGATAAAACAATTCCTTATGAAAATTGATTTTCTACAATTAACACACACCAATTGAAGCTCGATAAACCGCGAAAGTCATGGGCCGATCATATAGAAATCGCCTGGATGAAGCAACGAAGAACCAATTGGTGGAAAAAAGTTACATATGCGAATTGGAAAGAAAACACCTCGAAACAGCTCGGGCCAAACGGGTTGAAAAAGTTGTGTTTAGAACAAGTCGCAAAAGTAACTTAACTAAATATGCCACTTGAGGCATAAATACGATCTAACAACTCGATCCACACGGATAACAAATGGATCGTACAAAATCTCAAGCCCACAATCTCATCTCTACAAGTTCTAAAAATAAACGACCTAGTCGTATAAAATGGAACACTTTCACAAAAACAAGTTGTTCCAAGAAAACTCGTTCTAGCATTCACAACAACATAAGGATAACTTGGATTAAACGAGTTATGCCAGTCAACCATATTTTCAACGAAATTGTGTTAAGCACAAGTCGTGTCTATCTAAAAGCAAAGCTTTAAAAGTGATTTGTATCAAAATGAATCACTTCAAACGACTCGTATAGAAACGAGTTAAAAAGGAAGGATTGTAAACATTTTTGAACAAAATCGAAACGTAAAAACTATCCTCCAAAACAACTTGGATAAAACAAGTTGTATCATACACAAGGACGACAACCTTGTAAGAACTAGAAAGGGGAGGGAATAAGCATATAATCCCTTCACCTAAGGCGCCAATTTATGCTCGACAAAGCGCAAAAATCACGAGCTGGCCTTTTCAATGGTCGCTCGGATAAAGCGACGAAGTATAAATTGGTGTCCAATGGTTATAATACGGCTTGATGATTTAAAACAACTCAAACCCATGAGTTGAACAAAATCGAGTAAAAAATAACCATATGATCTAAGTAATTTAAATTGCGCAAAACAACTTGATATATAACGAGTTGTGCTTCAAAAAAGTGACTTGTATAAAAAATAAGTCATCTAGAAAACTCAGAATGAATGAGTTCAACAAAAAAAGGCTTCATTCGAAAATTCCTTCTGCTTGATTGCTCGAGTCCGACTTCATAAAGCTCGACCTCGAGCAGGGGCATAATGGATAAAGCAACGAAGTCCGATGGTTATAAAGATGATCTGATAGTTTAAAAGGACTCAAGATAAACAATTTGTACTTGAAACAAGTTGTGAAGTCCTAAAAAACAGCTCGAATTTAAATGATTTGTATGAAATTAGATCAAGAAATAGCCACGTTTTAATTAAACGATTTGAAATGAAACAAATCGTAAGACCTTAAAACTACTCGCATCGAACGAGCTAGATGAGGTTATACTAAAAAATAATTACGAGTTTTGAAATAAACGATTTGTATCAAAACAAGTCGTAAGAAATCAGAATAAGTTTCAGAAAGGTGATTTGTATTAAAACAAATCATGCATCCTCAAAACAGCTTGAACTGAACGAGTTGTACAAAATTAGGATAAGAAATGTTTTTTGGTTAAGCACGATGTGCTAAAACCAGTCATACAAAGCCTACAAGCCTTAAATAACTCAGAAAGAACGAGTTGTACCAATCAGTCTTAGAAAAAAGACTTGGCCAAAAACAAGTCATTTAAAGAGGGAAAAGTATTTATAGCACGCCAGGGGCATAAGGGTAAATTGACGCGATCATTAAAGAAACGCGCTGTTACCAATGTAACTGCTCCCACGTGTAAATGCGAAAACCCCAACAGACGCGGCGTTTGATTAGACTTGGCGGTTAAGAAATTTAAAATCACGTCAGTTTTAAAAGTCACGTCAGCTACAGACCAAGTTCAATACTCGAATCCAACTCTTAAGAAAAAGAGATTGAACTCGAGTAGGGGCACTGTTCATACACTGGCCCAACGCTAAGGCCCAGGTCCAAATACACCAAAAGGCCCAATCCAAAGATTGGCCTTCGTTATTCACCGACCTCTTTAGAAGAGGTCGGACTCAACACAGACTTCTTTCCAAAGAAGTCGGGCTCAAGAGATAGCTGGCAGATAACACTTATTCAAATAAGTAACTGC
Source organism: Arachis stenosperma (assembly GCF_014773155.1). Classification (NCBI taxonomy): domain Eukaryota; kingdom Viridiplantae; phylum Streptophyta; class Magnoliopsida; order Fabales; family Fabaceae; genus Arachis; species Arachis stenosperma. The sequence continues at coordinate 134,212,137 of NC_080386.1, read as the reverse complement.
CCCTAAAATCTCTCTAACTACTTCTAGAAGCCATATCCCAACAATCCCTAGATAAAAGGGATGGTTATACACCTAAAAAGGTGGCACTACTCCAACGGTGGTTATTGGATCACCACTATAAATACCCTGACACCCCTCAGGTATCTCTAAGTTCCAATACATTCTAAACCTGCTTAACCCCATGCTGACTTAGGCATCGGAGTGTCTTTGCAGGTACCACCCCCATCTCTTGGAACACACAACTCGGAGGCGGCTCCCAGACGTAAACTAAGTCGGAGACCACACTCCTCCAGTGCTTGGGCCTCAAACAAGTCCAACCACCGTCCGGTTCTAGGTAAGCCCCGGAACAGGTTGGATGCTATATATATATATATATAGTGAGCGTTAGTCAATTAAGCAAGATCATACAAAGATACACTATAAATCAGTATATAATTATATATAGCAATATGAGCTCCAGCAATAATAATTCCCAGAAGAAGGTTTACCATGATGCTTTCACCAAAGCTGCTTCATTCGCATTTGCTCAGGTGTTTCCTGCAATCTTGAACGCTGCTATTGATATGAACTTGTTTGATATCATATCAAAGGCAGAGAGTTCGTTAGGCATGTCAGCTTCTGAGATTGCATCTAAGATTCCAAAGCAACACAGCGAAATGGGTAGCAGACTTGAACGCATGCTGCCATCATTGGTGGCTCGTTCTCTTCTGACTTGCTCCATTCGCACCATTAATGAAGACGGTGACACTGAAAGAGTTTATGCAGTTTCTCCTGTTGGACAATACTATACAAGTACTCATCATGATGAACAAGGATGCTCTTGGATTGCATTGTCAACTTTATTCTATCGAGGATATCGTCATGTTTGATAACCATGAATACATTACTTAGCTTTAAGTTATTATTTACTTTATTCACAGTTCTTATAACTGAACAAATTAAATTATGTGTGTTAGAAATAAGAGACTAAACTGGAGAAAGGATTTGTGTGTTATCGAGTGTATTCAAGTTATCTGTTTAAGTTGATACAATATAAAAGAGTATTTATAGATGTTAAGGGAATCGAAATTATAAAAATGTAATATTCTATAATAAATATTCAGATATACTAAATAATGTTAATTGATCCTAATTATATTCTAACAATGTGTATAAATAGGAAAGATACGAAAGATGCAATATTGGATGCTAACAATCACAACCACTTCCAAAGAATGTATGGAAAGATGGCATTTGAATATATGGAAACAGACACAGAGTTAGGTAACCTTTTCGGAAAAGCAATGTCTCAAGCAGGGCCTTTAGGAGTGAAATCAATCCTTGATGCATATAAAGGAGGCTTTGAGGGAGTATCAACGTTAGTTGATGTAGGAGGTGGATATGGACAAGTCCTCAAACAAATTCTCTTGCAGTATCCATCAATTAAAGGAATTAATTTTGATTTGCCTCATGTTGTGAAAAACGCACCCCCTCGTCCAGGTAATGTCCGCATTATTATATTTACTAATGAGGAGTGCTAGGGGCAGCAACTTTTGTGATTTGAAGTCATTAAGTAATTATTAATGATGTTTTTAATAGCGTGAAATTTCATCCAATGGTGTAGGATTATTCATTTTTGGTTTGCTGGTTACATGTTGGTCAGAATTTAATAAAGTTGTTGGCTCTCTGAACTTTTCCTTCACTAATTTATTTGATCTCATGTAATTATTTTATTTTACACATGAAGGCATAGAGCATATCGGGGGAGACATGTTTGAAAGTGTTCCAAAAGGTGATGCCATTTTGATCAAGGTTTGTAGCTGCAAAAGAATCATTTAAATTTCTTTATCAATCTATTCATTAAAATAATTGATTATTTGATCAGCATGTATGTCATAACTGGGGAGATGAAGAATGTGTCAAGTTTTTGAGAAAGTGCTACGAAGCTTTGCCAGCAGATGGGAAGGTTATAGTTTTGGAGACTTTAGTGCCAGAAATTCCCAAGTCAACATCAAAGGATATTTGTGCTGTGGACATGGATAAAGGTATGTTTCTAGTTCATGGTGGAAAGGAAAGAACCGAGAAACAATATGAGAAATTATGCAAGAGGTCGGGATTTTCCAGATTTAAGGTTGCTTGCAATGATTCAAGTGCCATGGATGCAGTGATGGAGTTTTACAAATAAAAATGAATTCCCTTCTGTAACTTGTTATCCTTGAGAGTGGAGTTGAATGTCTGAATTTCTCTGTAAAATTTGGTGTAATTTGAGAAGGTGAAAATAATGAATCCAAACTAACATATATATATATATATATAGCTTATCAGTTATGTTGCAACTTGCATGGCCTAACTAACTACCTAACTATGTAGAGAGAAGAAACAACAATGCACTCAAAGTATCGGGAATATATACACGTGTGTGTGTAAAATGGAAGACCTCTTAATGATAGAGAACAAGGGATCGAACAACTCATATATATATATATATATAATTCTTACATTTTGCTATCTTCGTCTAGAAGATAAGCTTCCAATTTTCCACTATGTTATAAATAAAAAGTAGTCTAATTAAAAAAAAGTATTATCTAACTTAGCTTACATTGTATGTATCATTATATCGTCGTATTTCTTTTTCTGTTTCACTATTTTTGGTTTAGATTTGATATTACTATTCTGATGAAATTGTTCAAGTCGTTTACACCATTTTACGTACTTCTAGTGAATGGTTTAACGTATGTTTTCATCTATTTTTATGCATGTTTTGTGCATGTTTGCATGTTTTGAAGTGAGTTTGCATATATATAAATTCTATGTTGTATTTCAAGTAAAATTATTTTTGGGTGTATATGACCGATTTTTTGGTTTATAAGTCGGAATTCAAATGTGACTCGTGCTTCTAGTGGCATTTTGAGCTTAAATATCATTCTAAACTCATATAATATCATGCAATTCAAAAAAAATAGAGGTGTATGTGACTGATATATATATAAAGAGTATTAAAGTGTAACTGGTGCTGTTATGCTTGTGCTTGACCTTGTAGTGTCATTGTATGCATGTTTGGTTGAGTTGAATATCATTTTGAACTCATTTAATTTAGTAATTGAAAAAATAATAAATGTGTATGTATAGGACTGGATTTGGGTGTATAAGGCTGTTATTTGGGGGTATATGTGGTTGGTATTTGGGTGTATGTGTCTATTACTTACCTAGTATTTTTATCTATTCACAGAATTATTATATTCCTTACAGTAAAAATGACAACCAAGAGCCAAGGTGAAAAAAAAAATACAATCTAAGCGCGCGCAACCAAGAGCCAAGGTGAAAAAAATACAATCTAAGCGCGCGCGCGCACACACACATATATATCTCTTAAAATAAGTCAATTTTTTCCTAATATAAATATAGGTTATTTAAATGACTCTCATTTTGTTTTGTTTACAGCAAACCAAAGATTTAAAATGTGCCACGCGACTATCGAGTGAAAAGTTTGAAACGATGAGCAAGGCAAAGAAGGTCATCATTCGCGAATTAGGATTTGGTGGCCTCATGCATATCCCGCCAATGAATGTGCCACACAAACTTTTAAAGGAGTTGGCTAATTCCTTTAATTTGGACAAAAATAAATTGGACACAAGCCACGACTCGTTTAAAATTAAATCGAAAACAATTGGGCTGCCCTTGGCCTCAAGCATCAGATAACTGATTACGGAAAATCTCTATACTTGCATTCTCTGTAATCTATTCTGATCTTTTTAATATCTTATTCTGATCTCATGTAATCAAGTAATAAATTTAGGTGTATATGAGTGATATTTGGGTATATTTTAAGTAATTTGGTGTGTAAATTATTTTCTTTTTTATAGGAGACCTATTTCCCAATAAAGTGAATTTTAAGGATCTTTTGAGGAAAACAAAGTCATTTTTAGAAGGTTCTAGGGGAAGACATTAAAGAATCTGACCGACGAGATAATGAATATCAGTGTTGGCAACGACCAAGATCGCCTGATGTTCAAGAGGATTTTCATCCTCTATATTCATATGACGTTCTTGTTGCCAACTACAATAAACAAAGTATCTCTTGTCCACCTAACTCCAATTTTTCGGATGGACATCATAACGGAGGGCAATTGAGGCACCCATATGCTCAATTTCATCATCAAAGGCATAACCAATTACCGTTTGAAAAAGAAAAAATCGATTGACGGCTGCCTCTATGACTTGATGATAGTCTATTTTCATCTAACAAAACACGCAGACAAGAAGGCAGAAGCAATTCCTGGACCTCCCTGGGTTAGCCACTGGAATAGAGAGCTGCTGGTTGCGAGAATCAGAACAGAGATTGATGGTCATATGGTAACTGAACAGAATACCTTCTCTAATTTGGGTAAATTTTATTTATGTAGATGGTGTAAACTAACGTTTCTACTGTTTTAGGCCATCATCAACAAGGTGGAAGTTAAAAAGAAGTTAAACGAAATGAAAGAAAAAGAAAAAAAGAAAAAGAAGGAAAAGACAAAAAAGAAGAAGGCAAGTTCATCCGAGAGTGATTCATTGGAAACTGAACTTGATTTTTCCTTTGAGTCTAAGTCTGAATAAGACTCAGAGGAAGCAACAAAAAGAAGGAAACCACCTACCAAGACAGCTAAAATGTAAGTAATATTTTTGGGTATATTTTGTTATTTTTAAGGTATTTTTTGTTAATTATTGTTTGCCCTCCAGAATGGTATCCAGAAAAAAGAAGCAGATAGATTCCACTTCAGAAAATGCAAGTGAATCCGATGATAAGTAAAATTCTGAAATTATCATTGCATCGCTTTCTTTTCTGTTTATTATCAAAATTTGATGTATTAATCAATTGTTTCTCATTTAATTTCAGAAGTGAAGAATCTTCACCAATAATAAAACAAAAATCAAAGAAAAAAACTCAGACTCCAGCAAATATCCATTGCTTTCAAGAGTATTTTATCAATAATTTTGTTGTGTTTGTCTGATTCATACTTTTTTTATTCCCAAGACGCAATCCAAAAAAAGAAAGCACATTATTGAGGATTCGTCTTCTGAAGAACAAATTCAATCCCATAATGTGTAAGATACTTTGTAAAGCTATCTTACCCTTTATCGTCAAAATTATATTTGTTAACATGTTCTTTTGCATGTACTTTTATAACTGATATTAGAACTAAAAAAATAGAAGAATTCTCAAGAGAATCAAAAAAGAAGAAAACCAATGAAAAGGCTGCTGCACAGGGGTATGTTGAATTTGGGTGTATATTACCAATTTTAAGGTGTTTTGGTTGCTGATAATTGTTCTTACTTTGCCAGGATAAAGGAAATTGGGCTCCCATTAACGAAAGGTCACTATGACTTATCCGAAACGTAAGATCCTTTATTTGATAGAATTTTGAGATCCTGATTTAATTAAATAGTATTTTTACTGAACGATGTTTATTCTATGCTTAGAATGTCGGAGGTGAACTTAGAAAGCGATAATGATCCTTTGTTTCAAGCACAAACAGATCAAAGCAGCGTAAACAAACCTGTAGATAGTATGTAATTTCTGTTTCTAATACCGGTTGTTTAATTCTTTTTTTACCATCTGCTTCTAATTCTGTATATATATATTTTTTAAAAAATCACTTTAATGTTTTATTCAAGAAAAAAAAAGCAGAAAAAAAATCTGCAACTACGTAAGTTTTCAAAAAACAAAGCCTGTGTTTTTTTTCAATTCTTCAGGTGTATTTTGACATTATTTGGGTGGATTTCAGGTTGAGTCTGGAAGAAGAATCGGTCAGTGACCCAACTCAAAAGAAAATGATTGTTGTTCGGATGGAGACACATTCGCAATCTGAACCGCTTGATATGTGAGTTTTACAACTAAATTTCAACATTTTAATCATATGTTTTAAGGGGATTTCTTAACTTTTTTTATTTTTGTCTTGTTTAGAGTTTCGATTCAAGTATGTATGCTTCTGTCCTAGACAACAGCAGCAAGCCCTGTGCCACCAGTTGAACCATTGCCCCCAAAGTCTCCGAGTGAGAAAATTAGTGAAGAAACAACTAAGTGGTGAGGAATAATATTTGGGTGTATTTGGTTATTATTTGGGTATATCGTTTTCTTATTTGGGTGTGTCTCTTCATAATTGAGCTGTAATTGATTTTTTTATTATTTGAATCCTTTTCTCTAACCCTACAACACTCCGGAACCCTAGAAACCTGCTGAAAGCACACCAACAGTACCACCAGCTCCATCTAAAATGTAAGTTCTACACAATATAACTCTCTTTCGATAGCATACATCTATTTTTATTCTTAAAATATCATATATGTCAACAAGCAGTAATTCACCCCCTGAAGTCACTACTGCATTAATGATGATCGCCAACACAGCATCCTATGTACCAAAACAATTTCCAGCGCCGTCATTCAGCCTCGGCTTCACTAATTCATGTCAAGAAGAAACGCTGACTCAAGAGGGGCAACCAGGATCTCATAAGGGAAAAAGTCATGAGACACCTATACTAATTAAAGAATTAGAGGAGCTGGTGGAGAAAATTGCAAGCGCTAGGGTTAAGGCAGCAATGGACTTTGTAGAGGATAAAAGTCCCCCACTCGAAAAGCATCCGGTTGACCAAATTTTTGAAAAGTTTGAAACTCCTACAAGGAGGAAGGAATTGTCGGCTGAGATGAAAGAGAAGTGCTACATTTGGGCCACACGTGTAAAGACATACAAGGATGGAAGTACTAATGAGTATGACGCAGTGTGCACCTCAATGCCCAACAACCATTGATACTATCAAAAATCCACTTTGCATCTCTAGCAGCTAGCAAATATATCAAAGTTGAGGTAAAATTAGGATAAGATTAATGATTTTATTATGACATGTGACTGCAATGTTGATTGATGTGATTAATTTGGATTGTTTTTTAGATTGTCAATGCTATGTGTCTGATTCTGAACAGACAAAATATTAAAAGATTTGAAGAAGTAATTTACTGTCTCTCCCCTAATATTGTAGTAAGGTGTACTGGACTCAATTTTAGAAGAATACGGCACTTAATCCATCTTCTCATGCTCTTGTTCTTTGGCTTCATTTACCCATGTTTCATTAATGTTCGTCAAAATTGACCTAATCAATTTACAGTTCACACCAACATGCCCATAACAACCGCACGTATTGCGAACCAACTCAAGGCTTTCATATTCAACATCCAAAACCCTCCCATTACCTCAACACTACGAGTAATGGAAATGCCTAAATCATTCTCTACACAAGCCCTCGCATATTTCCCTCTCGTTGCCATCTCAATTGCTACATCAACTTTTACTGGCTTCCCCACTGCAGCGGCAATCCTCAACAATCAACATAGCCTTCTCATAATAGTAACGAATCTCTAAGCCATAAAAGCGTAACCATACCATGGTGGATCCAAAAACCTCTCAGGTGACCATGGCTTTACAGCAAGATAGAACCTAGATATCATCCAAGGACCACCAAGTAAAACCCTCTCCCGATCTTTAAAAGCATCAAACTTCATCAGGAAATAACCATTTCCTACGTCCAGAATTTGAAACACACCCTTCAATCTCCACACCACACCTAACTTATGCACCATTGCCGTATAACTCATATGTTTGTACAAGACTTTGACGACGATGGCCTCTTTATATGGTTCAGATAACACCGCTAGCCTCTCTCCATCTAAAGCCTCATCCCAAAACATAGGTGACGGAGACTTCTGGCCAGTCACCATATCGCGGAAGAAAACCTTTTGAAAGTTATGTTCCCCGTTAGAATTCCTAGTAGCCTCCTCCTTCTCATCAGATACAACCCCCCAACGCTCTCCCCTTATTTCTATCGCGGACCTCACTGCATATCACCCTCTTCGTAAACTCTCTGCTCTCCCCTTCACTCGTAACTAAATCCTAGCAGAGAAAATTGCCGCCAAAAAATTAATTTGTTAATTGATTTTTCATTTTATATTTAAAAAAGTAGGACACTAGAGAATCTTAAAAAATAAAAAAAAATCAACTAATATAAACTTAAATACAAACGAAAACTTAAAAAAAAAAATATCAAGGTATTTTAACTGGACTATATATCACACCTATTATTACATATATCTCATCTACATACAAACAATAAGACAAGCCTCTACTTATCATTTTATTTATTTATTATTTTTTGTTAAAACCCGAGCAAGACTAAAAAAAATGTTGTTTAGCACCCGTTGTTATTGGGAGAAATGTTGTTTATTACCCACTATCAACTTTATATAGATATAGATAAGATAATCTCAAGTTCCCAATTTAATTAACTTTGTGCTGATCAAAGATGTTCCTTAATTTTCACACACTCCATTTCACCACATAGTAAAATGCATTCAAATATTTTTTCATAATTAAGAAAATTAAAAATACTTACTGTTACGGTGGGTAACCGGAGATTAATAAGATGGATGGCTTTGGTTGGCCCAATCGTCCGCGGATGGTCGCTTCCGAGCTGGTTTGCACGTTGGAGCCTCCTTCCGACTTGCGCTCGTGAATGAAAGGGGGGTGGTACCTGCAAAGACACTCCGATGCCTAAATTAGCAAGGGTGTGAGCAGGTCTAGAGAGTATTGGGCTTAGAGATACCTGAGGGGTGTCAGTGTATTTATAGTGGTGAGCCAATAACCACCGTTGGAGTAGTGCCATATTTTTAGGGTGTTAACCGTCCCATTATCTTAGGGAGGTTAAGATATGGCTCGATAAAGTAGTTAGAGAGATTTTAGGGGCAGTTACTCATTTGAATGAGTGTTTATCTGCCAACTATTCTCCGTCCCGACTTCTTGGGAGTAAGTCGGGTTTGGCACCGACTTCTTAGCGTGAAGGTTGGTGCTTAGTAAGGCTCAATCCTCTGGGCTAGGCCTTTTATTTGGACCTGGGCCTTCATTATTGGGCCAGGGTATGAACAGTGCCCCTACTTGAGCCCAAGATTCCTTTAGTGCTTGGGTTCAAGTATTTAACTCGGGTTCGTAGCCGACTTTCTCGGAGTAAACACGGGTTTTTAAACCGACGTGATTTTCGCGACCTTTTGTTTCTGACAGTTACGTCTATTCAAGCGTCGTGTCCGTTAGGGATGCACTTAGGGATTGATGGCTTTGGTAATGGTGCACTCTCATTAATGACTGCTCCGTTTTTACCATTATGCCCCTTAGCATGTTCATAAATACTTTCCCTCTCTTTCATTTTTTCGTTTCTGCAATTTTTCAAATTTGCTTTGTTCTTCGTTCGTGCTGCATTCTTGCGTTTGAAGACTTCTGCTTCCTTCAACCTTCACCTTTTCAGATAAAGGTTAGCTTTTCTCCTTTTATGATACGCCTTGTGTTTGCATGCTTTTATTTTGCAGGTAGATATGTTGGTTTGTAGCTTTTTGGCTTCGTGTCTCCTCCCTTTAGAGACCGTGTTTTTTGATTTTTCTTTTCTTTTTTCTTTTTGTAGGTTTCTGTCACCTTTTATAAGAAAAAGAAAATGGCTTCTGTAGATATTCTTTCTCAGTGGGTTGATGTTACGGTCCTGGGGGAGGAACCCTTGGTTGATGCTGAGTTTATTACTCACCTTCGTACTCACCATAGGGTTTGTACTTCGGAGGAGGACGAGCCAAAATATGAGTTGGTAATCCCGGGTCCGGAAGACCGGGTTTGTTTTGGGAGGGCCAATGAGGCGGCCCCTCATTTTTTCTTTATGTATGAGTGTATGATCACCCGTTTGGGTGTTTTTCTTCCTTTTTCAGATTTTGAAATATCTGTTTTACACCACTGTCGAGTTGCCCCTACCCAACTTCACCCCAACTCTTGGGGTTTTCTGAAAATTTATCAGTTTATTAGTCAAGCTTTGGACTTCCCGACTTCTTTGAGGATTTTCTTTTTTCTTTTCCACATGACTAAGCCCTTTAGTGGGCTAAACAATAAACAACAATGGGTTTCCTTCCGAGCCATACAAGGTCGGAGGATTTTCACCCTTTTTGACGAATCCTTCCATGACTTCAAAAATTATTTTTTCAAAGTGCAAGCTGTAGAGGGTCACCACCCCTTTTTTCTGGATGATAACTCTTCCCCTCGCTTTCCCTTATATTGGCTGGAGGCCTCCCCTTGTGAGAAATATGGTCTGGACGACCTGGATGAAGTAGAGGCTGCCATTGTGGGGTTCCTCTGAGAGGTGTGGAGGAGGGCCCCATATTTGGATACCAAGAAATTTCTCCAAGGGTCTCCGACCTTTGTCCAGGCGCAGCTAGGTAGCTTTTTCTTGTTTTTTATATTTCCGACTTATCAACTGATCATCCCGACTTGTTTGATTCTTTAGCTGTTGTTTTTCTCTTTCAGAAATGGCTAAGACAAATGCTCAAGAATCTTTCCAAAGGGTCCAGGAGGCCAAGGCCAAGTCTCGCGCTAGGGCCGGTGGTGCCAGGGTTATCTCTCCTCCTCCTCCTCCTCGAAACGTTGGGACTCTTTCCAAGCCTATCGTAATTTCTTCTTCAGCTCTCCCTCAATCGCTCCCCGTCGTCCGACCTTCCCCTGATCCAAAGAAGCGCAAGACTTTAGAGTCTGGTGCTTCTGGTGAGGTTAAGGCGGATGCTATTGAGTTTGTCCGAAAGAATATCTATCCCCAAGTTCGTATAGGCATGGATGATATGTCTGTTCAGGGCCACCTCACCACTATGGTCGAGGAGAGTCTCAAGGCGGCGGGGGTGTGTGGCAAGCTCTTGGATATCTTTGAGAAGGCTCCCCTCATCTCTTTAGGGACGACCTCGAAGGTCGAGGAGCTAGAGGGGAGGCTTCGCTCATATCAGGAGCATGAGGGAGAGTTGAAGAAGGAGATTGCCAAGCTGAGGGAGGAAAGAGATACCTTTCGGGAGAAGGGGAAGGCTTTGCATGCCCAGTACAACATGGAGATGGAGTTGAGGAAAATGGCGCAGGCCAGCTATCAAAGCTTATTCAAGGATCTTGTGTCTGTGAAGAATGATCTGCTGAATTCTCGGAAGGCATATGATGAGTTGGAGGACTCAATTGCTGATGGCGCCGAGGAGTCTTGGAGGATTTTCTTGGAGCAAGTCAGGGTGATTGCTCCCGACTTGGATCTTTCTCCTCTACATCCTGACAAGGTTGTTATTGATGGTGCCATCGTGGATCCTCCTGCCCCCGTGATTGTTTCCGAGTCAGAATTGAAGACTCGGGGGCAGAGGATTATTGAGTCTCCTCCTCATTCCAAAGATGCTCCGAGTTCTTCAGTAGTTCCTCCTATCTCTTCTCCCATGGACACCTCTGGTGGCGCTCCTCCTGATTCCGGTGGTGGTGATCTTCCTAAAAAATGACTTGTGGCTATTTGGGGTCCGGCCTGTGGGCCCCCTTTTTTTTAAACTCTTTATTTATTTCTTGTTGGTTGGTTTGAACAATCTCTTTTGGCCTTTTAAGGCCGTAAACAAAATATTTTATAAGTACCCTTTTTTAATAAGGGTTTTAACTTAACAAGATAAATACCATTTTTTGGATAAGGGTTTGAGTTACCTTATGCGCGTATTCCTTTTTGATTTTCTGAATTCCCCTTGACCTTTTCTTGAAAACCTTTCTTTTTGGCTTTGTTTGTTTTTCTGAGCTTTTTGTTTAAGGACTTTTGAGACAGCCTTTAAACTTCTTCCTAGGTTTTCCTATCTCTTTTCGTTATCCCTCATACTCAATTTTGTTTTAGCGAGTTCTTATGACTTAGGTTATTTTTGCGATGCGTTTTTCTTCTACTCGGTTCTACGCTCCGATTTATGGATCGAAGTGTTCCCGAGCTTTCCTACTCGGGATCTTGTTCCGACTTATGAGTCGGGTTTGTTCCCGAGTTTTTACGATCGACTCATATAACCTCTTTACACCGACTTGTACCTCGTCATTTTATCCTGACGACCACTTAGGTCGATTCATGGGATTTTCACGTTTTGTCGAGCTTAAGTCGGCGCATTTCGTAGAAAGACTTAGAAAAAATAAAAGATAAAGAGGGTTTTATAAGAGATATTGTAGATGAAAAGGATCTTTATTTATTGGGGAGGTACCTTTTTGCTACTAAAGGTTTTGATAATCTATTTCCCTTAGCCTCTGCTATGATGCCTCGTTAAAAACCCTTCTCCAGAAAAAACCCTTTTGGGAAAAAATCATGAAGTTGGGAAAAGAGTACATCAGGGAGTAGAGTTCGCTTTTAGCTATAGTACCTTTTCATGTTACAAGCATGCCACGACCTCGGGAGCTCAGTGCCGTTCAGGTCGATTATTTTATAACAACCTTTTCCTAAAACTTTATTGACTTTGTACGGTCCCTTCCAATTTGCGGCGAGCTTTCCTTCTCCTGATTTGTTGACTCCAATGTCGTTTCTGATTAAGACCAAATCATCTGGAGCAAATGTTCTTTGAATGACTTTTTTGTTGTACCTTGTAGTCATCCTTTGCTTCAACGCTGCTTCTCTTATCTGGGCATCTTCTCGGACTTCGGGGAGCAGGTCGAGCTCCTCTTTGTGCCCTTGTACGTTTCCGATCTCGTCGTGGAGAATTACCCTTGGGCTTTGCTCATTGATTTCTATTGGTATCATTGCCTCCACACCATAGACTAGTCGGAAGGGTGTTTCTCCAGTGGCGGATTGGGGTGTTGTCCTGTAAGCCCATAGCACTTGAGGGAGCTCTTCAACCCAAGCTCCTTTTGCTTCTTGCAGTCTCTTCTTTAGTCCTGCCAGTATGACTTTGTTGGCTGCCTCGGCTTGCCCATTGGCTTGTGGGTGCTCCACCGAGGTGAACTGATGCTTGATTTTCATACTGGCTACTAAGCTTCTGAAGGTAGCATCGGTGAATTGGGTTCCATTATCCGTAGTGATGGAATAAGGTATCCCATATCTTGTGATGATATTTTTGTAGAGGAACCTCCGACTTCTTTGAGCGGTGATGGTGGCCAATGGTTCTGATTCTATCCACTTTGTGAAATAATCTATTCCCACGATCAGGTATTTGACTTGTCCAGGCGCTTGGGGAAAAGGACCTAACAAATCCATTCCCCATTTTGCAAAAGGCCATGGAGAAGTGATACTGATAAGCTCTTCTGGTGGAGCCACGTGGAAATTTGCATGCATCTGACATGGTTGACATTTTTTCACAAATTCTGTGGCATCTTTCTGCAAGGTCGGCCAATAGAATCCAGCTCGGATTACTTTCCTGGCTAGTGACCTTGCTCCGAGATGGTTTCCGCAGATTTCACTATGTACTTCCTCCAATACCTCGGTGGTTCTTGAGGTCGATACGCACTTTAACAATGGTGTTGATATCCCCCTTCTGTAGAGGATATTTCTCACCAAGGTGTAGTGTTGTGCTTCCCTTCGGATCTTTTTAGCTTCTTTCTCCTCGTTAGGGAGGATGTCGAATTTCATGTATTCAACTAAGGGGTTCATCCATCCGAGGTTTAAACCGACTACCTCAAGTACTTCTGGTTTATCTTTTATTACTGAGGGTTCCTGGAGGGTTTCTTGGATCAGGCTTCTGTTGTTCCCTCCTGGTTTGGTACTTGCTAACTTGGATAGGGCGTCTGCTCTGCTGTTTAGATCCCGAGTTATGTGTTTGACCTCGGTTTCTGCAAAGCGCCCAAGGTATTCCAAAGTTTTTTCCAAGTACCTTTTCATATTTGGGTCCTTTGCCTGATACTCTCCACTTATTTGGGAGGTCACCACTTGCGAGTCGCTGTATATCATCACCTTTGTAGCACCGACTTTCTCTGCTAGTTTTAGCCCAGCAATCAAGGCTTCATATTCTGCCTGATTATTTGAGGCTAGGAATTCAAATTTTAGAGACACCTCTATCTGGGTTCCTCTTTCATTTACCAATATTATGTCTGCGCCGCTCCCCATTTTGTTGGAGGATCCATCTACGTAGAGTTCCCACGTAGTTAGTTTTTCCTCTTGATCCCCCGCGTATTCTGCAACGAAGTCGGCGAGGCATTGAGCTTTGATCGCTGTCCGAGTTTCGTATCTCAAGTCGAACTCAGAGAGCTCTATTGCCCATTGAACCATTCTCCCTGCAACATCCGTTTTTTGGAGGATTTGCTTCATGGGTTGGTTCGTACGGACTCTTATGGTGTGAGCTTGAAAGTAAGGCCGTAACCTTCGCGAGGCTACTACTAAGGGGTAAGCAAACTTTTCTAGTTTGTGGTACCTTAGTTTGGGGCCTTGTAGAACTTTACTGATGAAGTAGACTGGATGTTGTCCGACCTCGTCTTCTTTTATCAGGGCTGACGAGACAGCCTTGTTTGCTACGGACAAGTATAGGACGAGGTCTTTCCCAGGTACGGGTCGGGTTAGAATAGGAGGTTGGCTTAAAAACTTTTTGAACTCCTGGAATGCCTCCTCGCATTCAGGAGTCCATTCGAACTGGCATCCCTTTCTTAATAAGGAGAATAGTGGCAGGGATTTCAATGCCGAACCTGCCAAAAATCTGGAGAGAGCTGCAAGTCGGCCGTTCAGTTGCTGGACTTCTCTCAAACAAGTTGGGCTTTTCATTTCTAGGATGGCTCTACACTTGTCGGGATTAGCTTCGATCCCTCTTTGTGTTAGCATAAACCCCAGAAATTTCCCTGCTTCCACCGCGAAGGCGCATTTTGCGGGGTTTAGTCTCATCCCGTGCAGCCTTATGGTGTCAAAGACTTGAGAGAGGTCTGATAAAAGGTCGACTTCTTTCTTGGTCTTTACCAGCATGTCGTCGACGTATACTTCCATTAGACTCCCCAGATGAGGGGAAAACACTTTATTCATCAACCTTTGATATGTGGCCCCTGCATTCTTTAATCCGAATGGCATGACCACGTAGCAGAAATTAGCTCTGGGTGTGATGAATGATGTTTTCTCCTGGTCGGGTTCGTACATCGGGATTTGATTATATCCCGAGTAGGCATCCATAAATGATAAGTATTGGTACCCCGAGCTAGAGTCTACTAGGGTATCAATACTTGGCAAGGGATAAGGGTCCTTAGGACATGCCTTATTTAAGTCGGTGTAGTTGACACACATTCTCCATTTGCCGTTCTGTTTTTTGACTAGCACTACATTGGCTAGCCATGTTGGGTACTTGACTTCTCTGATGAAGCCAGCTTCCAGGAGCGCCTGTACTTGTTCTTCCACTATTAGAGCTCGTTCTGGGCCGAGCTTGCGTCTTCTTTGTTGTACAGGTCGGGATCCTGGATAAACCGAGAGCTTATGAGACATGAGCTCGGGATCAATCCCAGGCATGTCAGAGGCCTTCCAGGCGAAGAGGTCGGAATTATCTCTTAGGAGCCTAGTCAACCCTTATTTTAGAGTTTCCCCTAGGTTGGCTCCTATATGAGTGTTCTTCCCTTCCTCTTTACCAACCTGTATCTCCTCGGTTTTTCCTCCCGGTTGTGGTCGCAGCTCTTCTCTGGCCCTTGCGCCACCGAGCTCTATTGTGTTAACTTCTCTGCCCTTTCCCCTTAGGTTTAGGCTTTCATTGTAGCACTTCCTTGCTAACTTTTGATCTCTCCTTACCGTTGCTATTCCCGCTGAGGTCGGGAATTTCATGCAGAGGTGAGGAGTAGATACCACTGCTCCGAGTCGATTGAGGGTAGCTCAGCCGATTAGAGCATTATATGCTGACCCCACATCAATGACTATGAAGTCTATACTCAGAGTCTTTGATTTTTCCCCTTTTCCAAAAGTAGTGTGAAGGGGTAAAAATCCTAGTGGTTTTATTGGCGTGTCCCCTAATCCGTATAGGGTGTCGGGGTAGGCTCTTAATTCTTTCTCATCTAACCCTAGTTTGTCGAAAGCGGGCTTAAAAAGGATGTCCGCCGAGCTTCCTTGGTCTACTAGGGTTCTGTGGAGATGGGCATTTGCTAGAATCATAGTTATCACTACTGGATCATCATGTCCAGGGATTATTCCTTGCCCATCTTCTTTTGTGAATGAAATGGTGGGAAGGTCGGGTGTCTCCTCCCCGACCTGGTAGACTCTTTTGAGATGTCTTTTGCGAGAGGATTTGGTAAGTCCTCCTCCTGCAAACCCTCCTGAGATCATGTGGATATGCCTCTCTGGGGTCTGCGGCGGTGGGTCTCTTCTATCCATGTCGTCTCGCTTTCTCTTTCCATGACCGTTCGACCTTTCTATGAGATATCTATCAAGCCGACCTTCTCTAGCCAGCTTTTCTATCACATTTTTAAGGTCGTAACAGTCGTTTGTGGAGTGACCATATATCTTATGGTACTCACAGTAATCGTTGCGGCTTCCCCCTTTTTTATTTTTAATGGGTCTAGGGGGTGGCAATCTCTCAGTGTTACAAATCTCTCTATATACGTCCACTATAGAAACTTTCAGAGGAGTATAAGAGTGATATTTTCTTGGCCTTTCGAGACCGAGTTCTTCCTTTTTCTTGGTTTCCCTTTCCCTTTCTTTTGTTGAGGGAGGGGGCCCAGGTCGCCAACTCAGGTCTCTTAATTTGGCGTTTTCCTCCATGTTGATGTACTTTTCAGCTCTTTCCTGTACATCACTCAAGGAGGTGGGGTGTCTTTTGGATATGGATTGCGAGAAAGGACCTTCCCTAAGTCCATTGACTAACCCCATTATTACTGCTTCGGTGGGTAGGTCTTGGATCTCCAAACATGCTTTGTTGAACCTTTCCATATAGGTTTGTAAAGATTCTCCGACCTCCTGTTTTATTCCCAGGAGGCTCGGTGCATGTTTCACTTTGTCTTTCTTGATTGAGAACCTCATCAAAAATTTCCTTGAGAGGTCTTCAAAGCTAGTAACCGACCTCGGGGGAGGCTATCGAACCACTTCATCGCTGCTTTCGATAGAGTGGTCGGGAAGGCCTTGCATAGGGGTGCACAGACCCGAACCGGCCCGGCGACCCGGCCCGGCCCCGAAGGAATTTGGGCCGCGAAGACCCGGACCCGAAGTGACCCGGGGTGGACCCGGGGAAAAAAAGTGAAATCAAAAGGGGAAGTGAAGCCGGGACCGGGCCATGGCTTGGGTCACCCGGACTCGGCCCGGTGGCCCGGCCAAATAAACATTACACACACAAATGCTGAAAGCCTGAAACGCGTTACTGGGCTAGGGCAACACGCATTCACAGCCTCGCCCTCGTGCCTCCTTCAGCAGCTCATGCTCAGCGCCTCAGCCCTCAGCCATTGAGGCTCACTCCGGCACTCCCCACGCCCCACTCCGGCACTCCCCACGCCCCACTCCGGCTCTGGCAGTCGCCACTCCCCACGGCGCAGGCTGATCCGGTGACCCTGACCTCATCTTCTCTCCCCACGGCCCACTCCAACTCTCGCGGCACGCAACACGCAGTCGCCGGCTCCTCCCTTTCTCATCTCTTCACAACCCTCCGTGTTTCACGCCGTCACCGCCGAAGCTCTTCGTTCGACGGACGACAGTGACGACGTACGGTGCTGCCCTGCTTCTCGGCGACGTTGCTCTGCTCTGCTAGTTCTGCTTCCTCTGTTCTGCTCTCTTCTCCGGTCTTCTTTTCAGGTCTTCTGCTCAGGTAAGTAATTAATTTTATTATGTCATTAATATTTTGATTAAGGATTAGGATTTTTGATAAACAGAATTTGTGAATTTTGGTTGTAGGTGTTGATTTTCATTATTAGAACTCTGATTAGGTGTGTGTGGCTGTTGATGTGTGATTGTGTGTTTAACTTATTTTTTGTAAGGGGTTTGAGAGAAAGGAGAGGTATGGGAAGCTTGAGAATTGGTAAAGGCGGCTCGATCTGGCCGGTTTTGTGAGGCTGCCTTTGAGAGACAATGATAAGTTGCATGCTAAGGAGGTTTTGCACAACTATGGACACAACAAATATATGATTAGAAAAGGCCATGGTTGCTTACTTGTTTGTTGGGGTGATAGACCCCTTTTCTCCATTTCAGCATGGAGTTTTAGAGGATTAAATCTTTCTTTATAAGATGGAAGCAATACCTTATCTCCTTATATATGTAATTATGTTTATCATTGTTCATTTGTTATTGATTCCAACTATTTATTACTCTTCTTATTATTAGATTGCTTGTAACTGTAAATGGATGTGGGATAGTTTAGTGCAGCACCTAAAATTTCTCATGCAACATATCTAGCATTGTTATTTTTTTTAATTATTATTTCAAATGGAAACATGTACATCTATTTCTATTTCTATTATTATTTGACTATTTGTTTGCTGTATTGGAATTTGAAGTGTAAAAAATTAAGTCTCACATTAGTCAAACTTAGTCTAAGTGAAGAGTATATATTGAATGAGTAGACATAGTTTCCATGTAAAGTGGATTCATAGAAACTGTCCTTAACTTCTTTCGTATCCTTAACTCCATCCACATTTGAATAAGAGTGATAACAGTATTATAGAAACTGTCCTTAACTTCTTTCGTATCCTTAACTCCTTAACTTCTAGTGTTTGTTTGGTTGATGATTAATTGTATATTTGTATGTAAGCATCTTTTTTTTTCTTTATTTTATAATCATTTTTGTTTGTTTAGTTGATGGCTTGATCATTACTTGTATGTAAGCCATTTTATAGAGTATTATAAACTAACTTTGGTTCTGGCCCCAGATTGGGGGTGGCGCTCTGATTAAAAGTACTTTACCAAATCTCACTTTCTAACATCCCTAGCAAGATCGAACATACATATATTAATAACGTTAAAGATATGGAGCATCTATAAGCATTGCTCATTATGATGTTAACAAAGATAGCCTGTCATGGGCCTCCACACTCTCTATATATTACATAACTAATTACTTTCTAGCTACAAATTTTGTCTTCACTTACAAATTGTCTCATAATTGACTCAATTCTTTTGCAGTTGATAATTAGTTACTGATTTTCTGGGTTTACTGATTTTGTACTGATTTCTAAATTTTTACTTGTGTTTACTGTATATTTACTGATTTGTTTTTTCATGTTTTATTATAAGATACTGTATATTTCTGATTTGCTGATTATTGTTGAATTTGTTCTTGATTTTGTTTGTTTAGCCAGTTTAGGTAACGAACAATGGAAGGAGGAGATAATTGCATTCCTTCAGAATTTATGGAGGAGAATAAAACAATGGAAATTGAAGCTGAAAATGTTGCTGATCCTGCAATTGATGCTGCCACAACTCCTGCTGAACCAGAAGCTATTGAAGAAAATTCTGATGAAAAAATGGAGAATCCAGAAGCTGCTCGAACAAGGGGAAAGAAATCGTATGTTTGGCAGCATTTTACTCAACTTCCTTGAACTGAGACAAAGGGACTGCACCAAGCTAAATGTAATCATTGCCAGAAAAAATACGGTTGTCATCCTACTAAACATGGCACAAATTCTCTAAATAAACATTTAAAGAGTGCTCATAAGTGGATATTTACAAAAGCGGGGAAGAAGGGTACACTTCATGGGTACATGCCCAAAATTGAAGAAGAGGATCTATGCAATGCTTTTAAGGGTTATAACTTAGAAGATTGTAAAAAGTCTGTAGCTGAGTTTGTTGTACTTGATGAAATGCCGTTTAAAGTGGTCGAGGGGATTGGGTTTCGTAGGATGTTAAATCGATTTGAGCCAAGATTTACGGTACCATCTAGGATGACAGTCTCAAGAGATTGCTTTCAACTTTATTTAGATGAGAATAAAAGGCTAAAAGAATGGTTGGCAAAGTCATGTGCTCGGGTTTGTTTGACAACAGATTGCTGGACATCAAATCAAAACTATACTTATATGAGCTTGACTGCACATTTTGTTGATGAAGAATGGATGTTACAAAAGAGAATTATAAATTTCTGTCAAATTGAGAACCACAAGGGTGACACTGTTGGAAGAGAAATCGAGAAATGCTTGAGAGAGTGGGGAATTGAAAAGGTCTTCACAATCACAGTGGATAATGCAACTTCGAATGATGTAGCAATTACTTATCTTCAAAGGAAATTAGGTGCAAGAGGTGGGTTAGTGTGTGGAGGAAAGTATATGCATGTGAGATGCTGTGCTCATGTTCTTAATTTGGTAGTAAATGAAGGAATTAAAGAGCAACACACTTCAATTGAAAGCATTAGAAATGCTGTAAGGTATGTTAGGTCCTCTCCTCAAAGGACTAAAAAATTTAAAGATTGCATTGAGGCTAAATTAATTGAATCTAAAAGTCTTGTGTGCTTGGATGTTCCAACTAGGTGGAATTCTACCTATCTAATGTTGGAACATGCCGAGAAATTTGAAAAAGCTTTTGATAGACTTTATGATCAAGAACCTGATTTTGTTAGATGGTTTGGAGAGGATAGTGGGGGAAAAAAGAAAATTGGTCCACCTACACCCCTAGATTGGCAACATGCTAGGTTATTCATGGATTTTTTGAGAGTTTTCTATGAGATAACTTTGACTTTCTCATCTTCCTTGCATGTTACATCTAACATATGTTTTCATGAAATTGCATCTGTTGCTTCTCAATTAACATCTTGGAGCCACAATCAATCTGATTTGTTAGGAAGTATGGCATGCTCTATGAAACATAAATATGATAAATATTGGGGACCGGTTGATAAATTTAATCCATTGTTACTTGTTGCTGTTGTATTGGATCCTCGGTACAAACTAGATTATCTCTGTTGGTGTTTGGAGGATGTCTATGATAAGGAAGTATCTACTAGCATGACTGGTGTTGTTAAACTCACATTAGATACATTGCATAAGTTTTATGAAAAAGAGGTTGTCGATGATAAACGAAGGGATGATGGTGGAGATTCATCTAGTATTGTATTGGATGACAATATTAAAATCTCAGCTGGTGCCAAGGGCGTTTCTGAAAATCGAGTGAATATGTGGAAAAAACAAAAAAGAGAGAAGGCTAATGCAGATAGCAAGTCAGATGTGGAGAGATATTTGGCCGAGGATACTGTGGAAGATGAAAATTTTAATATATTGACTTGTTGGAAAGTGAATGCTTCAAAATACAGGATTCTTTCTCTCATAGCCCGCGACATCTTGGGTATTCCGGTTTCAACTGTTGCTTCTGAATCATGCTTCAGCACCGGTGGACGTGTGCTTGATGTCTTTCGTAGCTCTTTGTCACCATTAATGGCTGAAGCTTTGATATGCACTCAAAGTTGGTTGTGCCCTTCTAAACAAGACGTTGGAGATCAAGAGTTTGATCAATTTGATAACAGTCAGAAGATTGTTGAAGGTATGTAACACCCTACCATACAGAGACTTATGCTTAAGTCATAATTCAGAGATGGCAAGGTATTACGACCTCTAAAATAAAAATTTAGTACGTATAGTAGTATGAATGATTGATTATAACTAGGAGCCTTTGTAGAAAAAGGGGTAAACAAAAACCGCAACTCAAAAGCGCAACACTCCGATCGAAAACGTAACGATTAAGGATAAACCATCGCGAGATTATATATATACAAAGAGTGTCAAAAACAGGAATATCAAGGCTCAAGATCCGGCTGCGAAGATAACCGGTCCGAGCATAGTAATATGTACATATGATAAAATAAGGAAAACCCCAAAGGAAACCCAAAGGGACACAAATACATAAAACCTATTCTCCAAAACTCTCCCATAAGAGGAGTCATCACAGTTTGTATTATTTAACGGAGATAAAAGTATCTAAGCAAAACATATAAACCAAAACATAGTCCCCAAGAACAAGGAATCTTCGCAAATCTAGAAGTCTCCAGCATGCCTCAGCGGGAAACCTCACGTCCTGCATCTGAAAACCACAAAATCCGCATGGGTGAGAACCAGAGGTCCCCAGCATGGTAACAGCTTCCACATATATAATACATAATAATAGAGGAAAGCCAAAGGCAATCCTAGAACTTCCTCCAGATAATATCAAAGCTTATAAACAAGCTAAACCATATAAGGGCATCTGACTAAAGATTCTTCAGTCTAACTAATACTTCCCTTTCCAATTCCTTCAAACCTCCCAACCACCAGCAGGAGTATAATATATCAAACACAGTTATATCAGACAAAGAATATACAAATAGGAGCAGTTAAGGCATTTAGACAATTAGCAAGTAATATGCAGTCAAATAGGCAATCTCAAACAATTCACATAGTATGCATATGATGAATGCCTGTCCCTAGTGGCCGATGATATCATCTTGTCGGTTATATAGCCAACCCGACAAGTCCTGGTCGCTAACCATTGGACTGTCCCTCTGTCATGCATCCCCGAACTCGAGTTATACTCGTTATAAACTTGATCATAAACATGATCCATATCCATCACCCTCACTGGTGAATATTTACGGGGGTTCGAGCTCATCCGGGCCTTTCACAGTGCCCGGCCAAACTTATGACATAGGGTTAACAGAGCTTCGAGTCTCAACCTGGATCACGTGGTGGCTAGCCACTGCTACTACCCAGGGAAACTCGTACCTCAGATAGTGGAAGTGCAATTCACAATTATCAATAATTCAGCATAAACATGCATGAATTCTCATCCATGGATCAACATCCATATCAGCCATCCGGCTCACGGTTAAATCCATAACCAGCCAATACTCATAGCATACACAGCTATTCCGGCTCACGGTTCAATCCAGAACCAGCCAATTCATAAACAATTACGGCCCTTCGGCCAATGGCATAACAAGCACTTCCACCACCACCCTCCACATCTCACGTAATCAGCAATGATCCTCAATGATCATTCATATTTCCCTTGCTTCACTCGCAAGTTACCTCATTCACTAGCTCCTTTCTAATAGCTAGGCATGTCATAATGATTTAAGACATAAATGGTGAGATCGGAGGCTTAGAAGTATGAGATTTGGCTTTTAAAACTCAAAAATCAATTTTTGGATGAAAACAGGGCCGCGCATACGCGCACTCCACGCGCACGCGTGGATGGCCTCAAAAACTCATCGACGCGTAAGCGTTCTGCCCGCTAACGCGTGGATTCCAAACTTGCCCATCGACGCGCACGCGTCACCTACGCGTACGCGCGGGTGTTCTCGTGCCCCAAGCACAACACCGGCACAGTTCTGGCATAACTCTCTGGAAAATGGCTGGGCATTGGGTGCAGCACAATCGGCGCGCCCGCGCACTTCACGCGTACGCGTGGATGGCACTTTTCGGAAGATCGGCGCGTACGCGCCAGGTGCGCCCACGCGCAAGGGGTCATTCTGCTAAAAATTTTTCTAAGTTAAAAGCTGCAGAATTCACAGATTTACACCCCAATCTTCCAACGGACATAACTTCCTCATTTTAAATCGTTTTTCACCCGTTCTTCGAACGGCATGGACATCCCGGATCCAATTTCATTTCTAAATAGATTTGGTACAAAACGGAGATCCGTAGTCCAAGTTATGTCCCGTCAAAGTATGCCCAAAAACCATATTTTCATACAAAACCACAATATGCCATTTTCAAAACAAACCACTTTCAACTCTTTTCAAAATCAATCAAAACATGCCAATTTCATCCCTTTTCTTTGAAATCAATCAAATGCATCAAATTTAACATCAAGCCTCCTCAACTCACACATTGACACATAACCACAATATACCAAATCACTAACTCATCATTTTAGCCCACTTCACCCAAGTGGCTCAAACTCAAACATATTGACATATCATATACTATTCCTCATGCCAATTCTCAACAACATCAATTCCAATAAATCATTATTGTACACAATCAACATCATACTCACCTTCAACATGGTCCAACCCACAATTCAACCATAACCAATCATCAAGCATATATCACAACATGCATATTTCTCATACATCATACCACCAAGGCATCAATAATCATCATCACATATATGACCACATCATATGTCTCAATCATTCAACAACATCCACAATTCAATGCCTATCTTAGGGCCTCTAGCCTAAGTATTTCCTACCACATTACATATTAGATACGGGAAACCGAAACCATACCTTAGCCGAATTTCCCAAGCTCCACCGGAGCACTTCCAAACCACTTAACCACAAGCTCTCAAGGCCTCAACACCTCCAAGAACAGATTTTTCACCACCAAACCCTTTCCAAGCTTTTCAAAGTCACCAATCAAGCTCCAATATTCACATTTACACAACCTAAGCCACAACCATTATACCCATACACAACATCTCAAAACCCAAACATCATAAAACAACAAAATACACTAGGGTTGAGAATCTTACCACACCCAAGGTCCAAGGAGACAAGATTAACCTTCTCCTTCAAGAGAGTTGGGTCCTATAACATCAAAGAACCCAAAATCTCAACATTTTACTCATGAAACTCGAAAATAAGGGCTGAGATTTCGAACAGCAACATGTGGCTTACCTCAAGATTGGTTGTATGGGTTTTGTAGAGCTCTCTGCGGTGAACGCGTGGCCGCAAACGGGGCGGCAATCGGAGCTCTAGATCAAAAGTTATGGTGGTTTGAAGATCAAGTGAGAGAAAGAACTTGAGGGAGTGTTCTTCTCCCTTTCTCTCTAATTTTCAGCTTGTGTGTGTAACAAATGAGGAGAGAGAGTGTTGAAAACTAGGGTTTTGGTTAAGTTATGTTGGGCCAAGGGCCCACTTTAGGTCCTATTGGCCCGGTTTGGCCCGTTCGGTCCAATCTTGGTCCGAATTCTATAAAATTGGTACCAAAATTCTCGTCTCAGTCTCCTCTATCACATTTAGCCATAAAAATCACATTTTAGGCTTTCTAGAATAAATTCTCATTTATGGGTTAATTAGCCGTTAATTAACCGGGTTTTACATCAGAAGATTGTTGAAGGTACATTTATGATATCTTTATTATTTGTGACTTATTTATTTCAAGTAATAATCATTTATATGAAAAATGAGTTACTTTATATGTTTTGTAGGTTTCACTAATGCATCCACATCACAAGGAACAAGTTGACAACATTAATGGCTATTGATAGAGGATGATTATTCTTATGTATTGTAAACCTTAACATTTTATTTGTATTGACTTAAATATTATTGTGTTATTTGTATTGACTTTAGACTAATGCATATTATTATGTTATTTGTATTGACTTAAATATTTAGTGTTATTAGACAATATTAGTATTGGACTATTGATTGTGATGATGCTTTGGTATTGATTGTGATTATGTTTTAATTTTGAAGAAGGGTTGGTTATGGCCCGGTTTTCACCCGGTTTTCACCCGGTTTAATTGTGGCCCGAAAGGCTGTTGGTTTCATCGGGTCTAGGGCCGGGTCCGGGTCTAATAAATAGACCCGGTCTATATTTCGGGCCGGGTCTGGGTCACCTAAAACCCGGCTTCACCCGGCCCATGTGCACCCCTAGCCTTGCATCATGTCGCGTCGGAAGCGTCAGCTAGGTACATCCGACTTTTAAAGTTGCTCAAGTGATGCTTCGGATCCGTGGTCCCGTCATAGAGGTCCATGTCAGGGCTTTTGAAGTTTCTCGAAACTTTAGCCCTCATGATGTCCTCGCTGAAGGGATCCTCTCCACCTAAAGGTGGCTCTTCGTGTTCATCGCGGGAGTTGCGACTTTTGAGGGAGGATTCCAACTGTAAGAGCTTTCTTTCTAACTCTTTTCGTCGTTCCATCTCCTCTTTTAGGCTCTTTTCAGTTTCCTTTTGTCGTTCTCGCTCCTGCTCTAATTGTTCCAGGCAGCTGTGGACTAATCCCATGAGTTCAGTTACATGGGGTGATCCTCCTTTTTCTGATTCGCGCCCTTCTGAGGAGTTCACCTTCGGGTTCTTTACTCCGGAAGTGCCTTCCCTATGTTGATTATCGATTTCTTGGTGGAGGGTGAGGTCCACATCGTTGTTGCCTGTGTCCAGATTCTCTTGTTCAGAGTCTGTCTCCACATGGCCTTCTTCGTGAGATCTATCTGCCATCGTTGGATGATCTCTCAGGTCCCCGGCAACGGCGCCAATGTTACGGTGGGTAACCGGAGATTAATAAGATGGATGGCTTTGGTTGGCCCAATCGTCCGCGGATGGTGGCTTCCGAGCTGGTTTGCACGTTGGAGCCTCCTTCCGACTTGCGCTCGTGAATGAAAGGGGGGTGGTACCTGCAAAGACACTCCAATGCCTAAGTTAGCAAGGGTGTGAGCAGGTCTAGAGAGTATTGGGCTTAGAGATACCTGAGGGGTGTCAGTGTATTTATAGTGGTGAGCCAATAACCACCGTTGGAGTAGTGCCATATTTTTAGGGTGTTAACCGTCCCATTATCTTAGGGAGGTTAAGATATGGCTCGATAAAGTAGTTAGAGAGATTTTAGGGGCAGTTACTCATTTGAATGAGTGCTTATCTGCCAACTATTCTCCATCCCGACTTCTTGGGAGTAAGTCGGGTTTGGCACCGACTTCTTAGCGTGAAGGTTGGTGCTTAGTAAGGCTCAATCCTCTGGGCTAGGCCTTTTATTTGGACCTGGGCCTTCATTATTGGGCCAGGGTATGAACACTTACAATATTTAAGAAAAATTTTTAGTATATCCTTTTGGAATATTCTTCAAATATTTGTTTTTAAAGATTCTAATTAAAAATAATTTAACATATATTTGGTGTGTGTTTTATTTTTATTTTCAATTTTTATATTTATTTTTATTAAAAGTTTTGTTGTTTTATAAAAGAAAAGAGACAATAATAAAAATAATAAAATCATATTTTATATTATTTTTACTTTTTTTTCTCGTTCACAGGATTTGGAAAATAAAAATAAACAAGAAAAACAGAGACCAAAGAAAGTCCATGCATGAGCTCAGTGTAGAATAATCTAGAAAGATGACTTTTCTGCTGTTAAATGTCAGCCTCCGCAAATGACGAAAGGCTACAATGAAAGCTCCATTACGTTTATATTCAACTTTTTAATGAATTAGGATGCCGTCTGATTTAATCTTTGACAAAGTGCTCAATAATTCATGGAATAACAGTACCAACAAGCTAAGTGAATGTTTCAACTTTCAAACGGTATATTTATACGGATCTCGTTAAAGAGACAATGGACTATTTATACAATGTGTATAATGGGCTATTGAGTTATAAAATGAATATCTTCCATAATATTTAGAATAATCATCCAAGTACTACGGATAATAAACATCTTTCCAAAAACTTAAACTGATTTTGGAGTTCACCAAGAATCGACTCTTTATCTTTCGAATCTAGCTCTCTAATACCATGTCATGATACTACTCATCCCAAAAGCTTTAACAAACAGAAAAAGGTAATACTAATTATTATATCTCTAATATTCCATAAACCTTCGTTACAAATATTCCATTGGATCCTCATACTTTCCTTATTTATATATATATATATATATATGATAAGTGATTTAGGTAGATTATTATTACTCCCTCCTCTAATTTGAAACATTCATTCATTATTTTAAAATTGTCATTCATCTATCACAAACAAATATTTAATTGAAAGAGCATGTAGTCAAATTTTATGGAATAAAAAATCTCTTAGCGTGTATATATATATAGAGAGAGTGATGAGTGACTACTGACTAATACATACACTAAATTAGAGTGAGTTTAATTAAAGAGTAATAATAATTAAGGTAGGTAGCATATATGAATATGATGAGTTCAATAACCACCAAGGAGGAATACGATGATGCTTTCACCAAAGCTTCTTCCTTCGCATTTGCTCAGGTGTTTCCTGCAATCTTGAACGCTGCTATTGATATGAACTTGTTTGATATCATATCAAAGGCAGAGAGTTCGTTAGGCATGTCAGCTTCTGAGATTGCATCTAAGATTCCAAAGCAACACAGTGAGATGGGTAGCAGACTTGAACGCATGCTGCCATCATTGGTGGCTCATTCTCTTCTGACTTGCTCCATTCGCACCATTAATGAAGACGGTGACACTGAAAGGGTTTATGCAGTTTCTCCTGTTGGAAAATACTATACTAGTCATGAACAACGAGGCTCCTTGGCTGCAATGTCAACTTTAGTATATCGAGGATACCGATCATCTTTGGTAATCTTACATATTTATTACTACAAAATGATATTTATACACTAAAATAAGTGGTATAAATATAAGTATGATTTAATTTATTTTTAATGTGTATTTATATTCTAACATATATTTTATACTGATGACTTGATTTGGTATATTTTGATATACATACAATATAGTCGTTATTACTTAATAAGTAATACTAGAGGGTCATCAGAATTTATTAGCTTTGATAATCAGTTAGCCCTCAATATTTATAAGTATGTGATAAAGTATGTTGTTGAATTACTAGACGAATTAAACTAAAAAAATTGAGTTGATGACTGAGGATAAAAATTAAGATGTAGCCAACTTAGAGCTAATTAGTTGAAAAATAATTTTGATTTTTAATTTTAAAATTCGAAAAACTGTTCAATTAGAATCAATTAGGAGAGTAACAAACTGGAATCAACTAGTTGAAAAACATGAAGTTTATTATAAAAAAGAAAAAACAACTGCCCACTACTCTAATTTTTCAAATTTTAAAACTAAAAATATAAAGAATTAACTTAAATTGGCGTATGTTGTAGTTATAGTTTTTGGAGATAGTGGAGAGTTAGTTTTTTTTTTTTTTGTAGTAGACTTATTTTTCAATTAATTGACTACTTTTTAGTTGATTTATAAGAAAATTGATTCTTTACTTATGTGTTGTCTTTTACATTATTGACCAAAATTTTAATTTCAATTTACTTGTCAAACCAAATAACACAATATAGACTAGGAGCATCATATATATGAAGAAAGTTATAAAAATTGAAAAGAAAGTATGTAAATTTTAATGATTCTTATTTTAAAAAAAAAAAAAAACAGGACAGATACAAAGGATGCAATATTGGATGCTAACAATGACAATCATTTCGAAAAAGTGTATGGAAAGTTGCCATTTGAATATATGGAGACAGATAAAGAGTTAGGTAATCTTTACGAGCAAGCAATGTCACAAGCTGGCTCTTTAGGAATGAAATCAACCCTTAATGCATATAAAGGCTTTGAGGGAGTATCAACGTTAGTTGATGTTGGAGGTGGATACGGACAAGTCCTCAAACAAATTCTCTTCCACTATCCATCAATTCAAAAAGCAATTAATTTTGATTTGCCTCGTGTTGTGACAAACGCACCCCCTCATCCAGGTAATTCTTTAGATGGAAATTTATGTACAGTCGACTTCATGTGAAGTTAATAACTGAGAATTGTTAGATGAAAATTCAATAAAATCAGTTAAATCATTTAACTACTCTTAACTATCAAATTTATGTGAAGTTTATTGCACCTGAATTTCTACCAATTCTTTATCACTAATTTCATCTCATGTATGCCAAATACAAAATGAAAAAATATTGATTTAGAGAGCATGCACTATTTTGCATGATCATTGATCAGGGATAGAACATATTGGAGGAGACATGTTTAAAAACGTTCCAAAGGGTGATGCCATTTTACTCAAGGTTAGCATTTTATAATAATTCAAATTTATTTATTATCTAAGTCATGAATATATTATATATTAATAAAATCTAACAAGTTGACATCAATATTATTTCAGCATGTATGTCATAATTTTGGAGATGAAGAATGTGTCAAGGTTTTAAGGAACTGCTATGAAGCTTTGCCACCACATGGGAAGGTCATAGTTTTGGATACTTTATTGCCAGAAATTCCGAAATCAACATCGTCTAAGGATACTCATGCTGTGGATCTGGATTTTCTTATCTTTCTATTTCATGGTGGAAAGGAAAGAACTGAAAAACAATTTGAGAAATTATGCAAGGCCTCAGGATTTTCAAGGTTTCAGGTTGCTTGCAATGATTCCTCAGTTATCGTTGCAGTGATGGAGTTTTACAAATAAAAATTAGAGTAAAATGACAAATAAATTTTTGAATATTCATATTTTAAATATATATATATATTAATTCTGAAAAATATATATGTATAATTAGTACTGTGAATGAATAATGATGATGGCGTCAAATTAAAGTTTCATATATGTCTATTTAAAATCCAAATCCTTATCAACTTGCATTAATTTGCTTCTTAATTTGTTGCTTTTCATTCCTCTTCAATTTTTTTTTTTAAATAAATTCTGCAAAACATTGAAACAAACTCTATGGCTACTAAGTTACATGGTATTCGATCTTTAATTTTTGTAACATAGAATTTACCCACCACACATGATTAGTCACAATATAAAATATATATTTAAATATAAATACATATTAAAAATAAATTAAATTATATTTATATTTATATACAAATATATTGATAATTAATTTTAATAATTAATTTTAATGTACAAATAATATTTTTATATATTTATATATAAATATATATAATTTAACTTATTTTTAATATATATTTTATATTTAATATGTATTTTATACTAATAACGAGTTAAACCCCAAAATGGTCCCTGAGATTGGCATTTTGCACTCAAATCGTCCCTGAGATTCCAATTGCACTAATTACGTCCCTGAGATTGAAAAAAATGCACCATAGTAGTCCCTGACCTATTTTCCATTAACGACGTGATGACATGACATGATGACATGGACTGTAAGTGACACGTGTCACTTCATGATTTGGCCACGTGTAATGGTAAGATGATGTGGTGACCAGTGACACGTGGCATGCTGACGTAGATAGTTGTGCCACGTGTCGCAACAGTATTCGTCCACGTGTCATCCATTATGCCATCGTTGTATATGCACCAAATTAGTCCCTCACTTTGCATTAAGTGACTCATTTTAGTCCCTGAAATTGAATGTCGCGCACCAAACTAGTCCCTTCATCAATTTTTTCTCATTTTTTTCTATAAATTCAAAATTCTCAATATTTTTGAATGCATTAATTTCAATTCTATTTTTTCACACGTTTTTCAAATAAAAGTGTTTTCAAGCACCTTCACTACCATCTCCAACCTCTTTCAGTACTTTTATAAAATATTTTTTTTCTTGCGGATACCTCTAATAGCCGCTGTCTTGGAGTTGACGTGAAGGCATTTCAAGCTTTCCTCATTATCATCTTCGACCTCTTTCGTCTAGACTGCAGAGATCAAAAGTGGTAGTGAGGGTGGTTGAAGTGCCTTCAATCTAGCTCATTTATACATAACGAAAACGTGTATTTTATAAGAAAAAAAATATTTATTTTAATTATTAATTTCTTGTTAAAAACACATGTTTTTTTATAAAAAAAATATGTCTAATCAATCATATAATTATTTTTTTATAATAACATACTTATATATTACAAAATTTACTAATATTAAATTATTAAAAAAAATATATAATTAAAACTAAAATCTTAAAATTTTTTATAAAAGCACTTGTATTTAAACGATATATGAAAAAATAGAATTGAAATTAGTGTATCCAAGATATTAAATTTTTAAATTTAAAAAAAATGAGAAAAAATTGGTGAAGGGACTAGTTTGGTGCACGACATTCAATTTCAGGGACTAAAATGAGTCACTTAATGCAAAGTGAGGGACTAATTTGGTGCATATACAACGATGGCATAATGAATGACACGTGGACGAATACTGTTGTGACACGTGGCACAACTGGACACGTGGCCAAATAATATTGTGACACGTGGCACAACTATCCACATCAGCATGCCACATGTCACTGGTCACCACATCATCCTACCATTACACGTGGCCAAATTATAAAGTAACACGTGTCACTTACAGTCCACGTCATCATGCCATTTCATCACGTCGTTAATGGAAAATAGGTCAGGGACTACTATGATACATTTTTTTCAATCTCAGGGACGTAATTGGTGCAATTGGAATCTCAGGGACGATTTGAATGCAAAACGCCAATCTCAGGGACCATTTTGGGGTTTAACTCTACTAATAACTGATTTTAATATTAATTTTGCATCAAAGTATTCTCAATTAGTGCTCAATAATCAACGCAAATAAATGATATGGGCAACCACGAATAAGCATTGCATTTGCAGCCGACAACACGGATAAATGAATGCTTCAACTTTCAACTGTATGTATTAAAATACAACGTGTGACATGCCTCAAATTTTGTATATTAACTTATGTATAAAAAATAATTAAATTAGATATATATTAAAATTAATTACTAAAATCAGTTATTAATATAAAATTTATGTTAAAATATAAAATATATATTAAAAATAAATTAAATAATATATATTTATATATAAATATATAATGACTAGTTCTGATTAATAATTTTAGTATATAAATAATATTTTTAATGAAAAAAACTCTATCCACCAAATTAGGTTCACCAATGTTCTTTTTATTTACGGTGTCTCAATTAATTAAGCGGAAAATATCCACTATGTCCAATGCATAACAACCGCCAATAATCATTATTTAATATAGGATTTAGTTAATTGATGTTTTAAAAATATATGTTAAGATTATAAATTAATTTTTTTTATTAAAAATATAAAAAAAATTAATTTATAATATATTTATTTTTTATTTATTTAAAAAATTTAAAAATTTTCACTAACATAAATCTTATTATATATTCTTAAGACACATGTTAATTAAATTCTTATAAAATCTAGGTGGTAGTTATCATTACTATCATCATAAATACACACAAGTCAAGTTGACTTTTTTAACATTAATTGTTTTTTGAGGACTTAGTGTGTGTTTGGATTACAGTTTGCAAACGGGAGTTTGCATAAAATTGATTTTGCAAACTTGATTTTGATCAAAAGTAAGTTTGTGTTAAAGTGATTTATGTTTGGTAATTTTTGTATCAAAGTGAATTATAGTAAAATAAATGTTGTTTGGCTTATACCATTCAAAATCACTTTTAGATAAAAAATTACTAAAATGGACATCAACTTAAATTTTTTTTATATTATCCTATTATTTTAATTTAGATATTTAAATACATCTTATTAGTTAATTTTATAATAAAATTAATATTTACTTACTAAAATAAAAATAACATATAAAAATAGATAAAATATATTTTTAAATAAAAATAAAAAAATATAAATTATATATATATAAAAGAATATTTAATCAAATATGTTACATTTTCTAAGTATTAAATGTTACTTTAGTATTTTTTACATCGTACTCTTATTCTAGTACTCTCAA
Organism: Arachis stenosperma; assembly: GCF_014773155.1. Classification (NCBI taxonomy): domain Eukaryota; kingdom Viridiplantae; phylum Streptophyta; class Magnoliopsida; order Fabales; family Fabaceae; genus Arachis; species Arachis stenosperma. Next base: position 134,179,079 of record NC_080386.1, on the reverse strand, counting down.
TAATCTTATTCTTAGTATTAGTTTGGAATCCAACGTTTATTATTATCTATAATTAATTTTTTATTTAATTTATCTTTTTTAATAGAATCATAATCTATATTATAAAAAATTACACTAAAACATAGTATACGAGAATTACAATTATAAAAGAGAATGCTAAAAATAATAAAAAAAATTAAATATTTACTTTATAGTGATTGAAACAAATCCAAAAATTTTTGATGATCTTTTTATATAATATATTTTTAGTATTTTTGGTACTTATTTTTTAGTATATTATAATTTGTTATTATTATTATTATTTACAATTAAGTTTTTATTTAATTTAATTTACCTAATAGAATTAATAAATTATATTATAAAAAAATAATAACAATCATAATACACAAAAATCACAATTATAAAAGTGTATAATGTTAAACAAATAATTGAAAAAAATAAAAATAATAAATAATAGAAAATAGAAGTATAAATAGAAATAACAAGAATTTTATAATTAATACAATAACATATACAAAGGATAAAGTTGGTAAAAGGTAAATAAATTGTTAGTATTTATGGCTAAAAGCCAGTTAAGAAAACGCAGAAGCTACAAATAGTTGCTTCCTGTAAACGTGGTTTTGGCAGCAAAATCACTTCTGCGTTCATGAGAAAAAAATTTGCCAAACCAAAAATTGAAGCTTTCAAAAAATTTAAACGTGCTTCTTCCTTTCAAACGGGTTTCCCAAACACACCCTTAGTAAATATATAATCTTTAGTTATTATTATTTATTTTTTAAAATCTTTTAGTTTAACAAAAAAAAAATAAATTCACAAAAAAATTAAATTTTTATTTTTGTAAACAAGTTTTTAATTACTAATATAATTGATAACAAGTGAGAAAAAAATATGTAGAAAATTTTGTTTTTTATATGACAAAAGAAAAGATGTACACTTTTTTTTTTTTATCCACAACCATTATTTGTTGTTGATAAATATTTCTAGCTTGTAGGCTAATTTGGTAATATGCTTATATGGTTGGATGCTATATATACAGTGAGCGTTAGTCAATCAAGCAAGATCATACAAAGATACACTATACAAATCAGTATATAATTATATATAGAAATATGAGTTCCAGCAATAATAATTCCCATGATGATGCTTTCACTAAAGCAGCTTCATTAGCATTTGCTCCAGTGTTTTCTTCAATCTTGGAGGCTGCTATTGATATGAACTTGTTTGATATCATATCAAAGGCAGAGAGTTCGTTAGGCATGTCTGCTTTTGAGATTGCATCTAAGCTTCCAAAGCAACACAGTGAGATGGGTAGCAGACTTGAACGCATGCTGCCATCTTTGGTGGCTCATTCTCTTCTCTCTTGCTCCATTCGCACCATTAATGAAGCCGGTGACACTGAGAGGGTTTATGCAGTTTCCCCTGTTGGACAATACTTCAGACCTAGTCATGATCAATCGGAAAACTCCTTGGCTGCAATGTCAACTTTATTCTTTCGGGGATATCGTCATGTTTGGTAACCATGAATACATTACTTAGCTTTAAGTTATTTACTTTATTCACAGTTCTTATAACCGAACAAATTAAATTATGTGTGTTAGAAACAAGAGACTAAATTGGAGAAAGAATTTGTGTATTATTGAGTGTATTCAAGTTGTCTATTCAAGTTGATACAATGTAAAAGAGTATTTATAGGTGCTAAGAGAATCGAAATAATAAAGACGTAATATCCTATAATAAATATTTAGATATGCTAAATAATGCTAATTGATCCTAATTATATTTTAACAATGTGTATAAATAAGAAAGATACGAAAGATGCAATATTGGATGCTAACAATCACAACCACTTCCAAAGAATGTACGGAAAGATGGCATTTGAATATATGGAAACAGACAGAGAGTTAGGTAACCTTTTCGGAGAAGCAATGTCTCAAGCAGGGCCTTTAGGAGTGAAATCAATCCTTGATGCATATAAAGGAGGCTTTGATGGAATATCAACGTTAGTTGATGTAGGAGGTGGATATGGACAAGTCCTCAAACAAATTCTCTTCCAATATCCATCAATTAAAGGAATTAATTTTGATTTGCCTCATGTTGTGAAAAACGCACCCCCTCATCCAGGTAATGTCCGCATTATTATATTTACTAATGAAGAGTGCTAGGGGCAGCAACTTTTGTGATTTGGAGTCATTAAGTAATTATTAATGATGTTTTTAATAGCGTGAAATTTCATCCAATGGTGTAGGATTACTCATTCTTCTTTTGCTGGTTACATGTTGGTCAGAATTTAATAAAGTTGTTGGCTCTCTGAACTTTTCCTTCACTAATTTATTTGATCTCATGTAATTATTTTATTTTACACATGAAGGCATAGAGCATATCGGGGGAGACATGTTTGAAAGTGTTCCAAAAGGTGATGCCATTTTGATCAAGGTTTGTAGCTGCAAAAGAATCATTTAAATTTCTTTATCAATCTATCCATTAAAATAATTGATTATTTGATCAGCGTGTATGTCATAACTGGGGAGATGAAGAATGTGTCAAGTTTTTGAGAAAGTGCTACGAAGCTTTGCCAGCAGATGGGAAGGTTATAGTTTTGGAGACTTTAGTGCCAGAAATTCCCAAGTCAACATCAAAGGATATTTGTGCTGTGGACATGGATTACAGTATGTTTCTAGTTCATGGTGGAAAGGAAAGAACCGAGAAACAATATGAGAAATTATGCAAGAGATCGGGATTTTCCAGATTTAAGGTTGCTTGCAATGATTCAAGTGCCATTGATGCAGTGATGGAGTTCTACAAATAAAAATGAATTCCCTTCTGTAACTTGTTATCCTTGTAAAATTTGGTGTAATTTGAGAAGGTGAAAATAATGAATCCAAACTAACATACAGTTAGTTACAGAGTTACTGTATATAGCTTATCAGTTATGTTGCAACTTGCATTACCTAACTAACTAACAAGTAACCATTACTGAGTCCCCTCTTGGCTCTTGCTATTTCATTCATTTGCCCTTGCACTAAAACTATCAATTGGATTCTTTCGCTTTTTTCTCTTAATTCATAATGTTAAGTGTCTTTTATTATACTTGTGCTGTGGATCTCCATTTTGTCATGTTTCTAGTTCATGATGGGAAGGAAAGAACTGAGAAACAATTTGAGAAATTATGCAAAACCTCAGGATGAAAAAGTAGTCTAATTAAAAAAAAGTATTATCTAACTTAGCTTGCATTGTATGTATCATTAGATTTATATTAGGACAATGTATGATAAACACACTATTTAAACTCCCTTAATCTAAATCTAACTTCCAAGTTAAAAGTGTGGCTTGGGTTACTTTGGAAATGAAATGAAATATTAAAATATATATATAAGTAGAAGTGGAACTTGTAAAGATTAACTTTTTTTGACAAAATGAATCTAAAGAAATATTTTAGCCTCTTAAAGGTTGATTTTGTCAGACAAAATTTATAAAAATCATTATATTTTAACGCAATTTTATACGAGTTTGTATAAAAAATTAAGATATTTTAATCTTTTAAATTTGATGATTTTATACTTAAATAATTTTTTCTTTTGAAAATTTCTTTTATACGAATGACCAAAAGTTTAGGGGGGGGGGGGGGGGGGGGAGTCTAATAAAAATCAAAATTTACCATAATTTTTAATCTCTAAATTAGTGTTTTCATTTTTCAGTTTGCATTTGGTTCAAAAAGATTTGAAGCGAAAGGTGAAGTGAACTAGTGAAGTGAGAGAGAGAGAGGAGAATAGCGATGGCTCGTTCGATCTCGCAAGAAGCGTTCGACGAGCTGGTGAGAGAGAACATTGACGACCTCGGAATGGAGCCTTCGGAGGCCCTCCAAGACGCCATCCACACCCTCTCTCTCCAAGGCGTCAACCTCTCCGGTTTCTCTCTTCTCATGTCGTTTCTCATTTCCCGCTGTCGTTTTGCCTTCTTACTTTTTTTTTTTGTAGGTATTGTGACTTGCCTTCCGGGAGAGACCAGTCCCGTCATCCGGTGCCTCGATAAGCTCAAGCAGCAGCTGCCTTCTCAGCTTCGCGATCCAGTAGACGACGTCGTTTGGGCTGACATCGCGGTGTCGTTTGATGAGCTTAGAGCATTGTGCTCTCAAGACAAAGCCAATGCTGCTATTGCCACTAAGAATGGTGCGGTGGAGTTGCTTTGCTCTCTTTGTTCTAAGATTCCCGCTGCTACTTCTCAAGCGGCGCTTCTTTCGGCTTTCAATGCTTTGACTGCTTTGCTTCATGGTGAGGATCACTTGATGTTCTTGATGCTTCTTCCGTTTATTGTTTTCTGTTTCCAAAGAAGTTGAAATTTTAATTCGTTGTCTGAGGAAATCTGTTCATGCTCTGCTTTGATGTAAATCTTTAGTAGCCGATCCAAAAGTTAGATAAAACAGAATGATTCTGTTTGTGTGAGACAGTGATTTATAGGCAATGTAGAACTTGGTTGTATAGTTGTGATTTACTGTTTGGAGGAACTCAGTACCTACACTTAAAATGGTTCAGATTTTATATATACTAAGAATAAGAATTGGTTATGTATGACGATGATTTCATGATTCAAGCAGGATGATTGAATGAGGCTGATGAGATGTTCAAATGGTTGTTGACTAATTGCTTCCTCTTTAATAATTTTTCATTTTCCATTCCCAAAAAGGCAAAATTTTCTTAATTGAAGTTGTTACAATTTTCATTTCCACTTGCCAAAGCAATATTTTCTTGGGTGTTGTATCTTGTTTTAACAAAAGTGTCATATCTGGAATTTCAATTTAAGTATTGGAAAGTTCTGGCCTTAGTATTGTATTTGATTTTTTAATTTACTGATCCTCAAATTCAATATATATTGCTTATATCATGCTTCTTTCTACCATAAATTGTATGCCCTTGTTACTGCAGATGTTCAAAGTACAGGAACATTTAAGATCAGCAATGGACCAAGGATGATAATTGGTTTCCTAAATGATAACAAGCAAAATATAGATGTCTTAAATAGTGGATTTGGCGTTGTGGCTTCAGCAGCAACTGGTGATGAGATTCTCAAGGAATCATTCATGGAGTTGAAAGTTGATGAGCTAATCATGGAGATAATGTCCATACATAAGAATGCTGGCATTCAAAATTTATATGATGCTATTCGTATATTGTTAACACCCGATGATAGTCGAGTTGTAGCTTCACAAGTAAGTTTCCCCTGAATATGTATGTGTTCAGGGTTGAAGAAATAGTGTCAGGCATAGATACAAGAAAAAATATATACGTACTTAGAAAAATAATTTGGTGGTTAGTGACTAGTGATTAGTGATTAGTGATTAGTGAATAGGGATTCTCCATTTATCCTAACTTCAGGTTTTGCATTATGCTATATCATGACTTAAAGTATCTATTATATTCCATTTTCAGGTCTATGGTTATGCAAGAAAATTTGCAAAGATTGGTATTGCAGAAGCTCTTGTGGATTCTCTGCGTGCAGGACTCAGCTCCCCTGACCTAGTTTCAGCATGCATCACTTTGAAGGCCATTGCTGTAAATGTAAGTGAATTAAAATCTAATCCTATATTAGCTAAGAAATATTGAGGTTGTTTGAAAAACTAATGGAAAAATCACTATTAGATCATAGTAATTCAGTTGGGTGTTTTTAAGTGATATTTGTGGGTGACTGGTCCTACAAATTGTCATCATTATTCTTGATAGTCTCAACATTCCCATTGAAAGCCCATAATCTTTTTATGTATGCTGTCTATGCCTATGAATATGAATGTATGATTCCATGGGTTGAGTTGCTGCAATTTTATTTTATTTGTTTTTTTTTTTGGCATTCCTTTTTTGTGAATTGTTATTAAGGAGATTTCACTTGAGCTTATGGGAAGATTTCCCTTTGCACCTATAAGATTGGTTATGTTGTATGATAATAAGCTAACCAGAAATATCAGATTTATATTGCAATACAAAAGATGATTTGTTGGATAAATGGACATATTTGACAATATAGAAATAGAAATTAATGCATCGTAATCATGGATCAATCTATGGCTTTGATTTTGATTCATTATATTTATATATTTTTTCACTATTTGGAGTTGCTATGTTGTCATAGATGGTAGGCTGTCTAACATCTTCAAATTGAGAGATCATTCTGCATTTTATTGTGCTGCTTTTGCTGAGTATTTATATTCTACGTTGCAGGATGAAATATGTAAATCTATTTCTGAAATAGGTGGTATTGATGCAATACTCAGATGTATAGAGGACAGTGGTGAGCAAGGCAACAAAGCTGTGGCCAAAGTGTGTTGCTCATTACTTTCGAAGGTATAAGTTGAAACCATTTCTCCTCAAAGGCACCTGGAGGGGGAAAAAAGAGAAAAAGAAGAGGGGGGGGGGGGGGGTTCTATGCAAAATAATAGTTTTCCTATTTTATTACCCATGGTTCTTTTGAGCTGAAGTTTATTTTGGTATTTATATTTTTATTTGTTAAAAAGAAGCTATATCACTTGGAGCTGAGTCTGTTATAACCGTAATGTCCTTGCATATGTTACATGATTGCCATTTTTCACACTACACCCAACTTTGAAGATATTGTCAACTTTAGCAAAACATCTTTCTAAATTTGAATGTAAACATCATTCTTTTTTAATGTTGAAAAGACTCACCTTGTATCTTAAATGTTTAATTAATCAGTTGGCAGGAAGTGATACAAATAAGAGTGAAATTGTTGGGAAAGGCGGGATGGATAAGCTAATCAAACTTTCAGCCAGGTTTAATGATGACCCTTCTGTTTTGCAAGAGGTATAAACCTGCAATTTCTATTGAGAGCTTGTGTAAAATAGTTCAAACTATTAATGACACTATTTTGTAGAGATTTAGTGAAAATTTCCTGGTTTAGTGTAAATTGTGCTGCTCCAAATGGTTTTACTTCTTTATTATGCTTAATTGTATCATTATGCTTCCGTAGCTTTATTAATCCAAACTGCAAAGGATGTGAATTAACTGATTCTACTGTTACTTTTGAAATGTGGAAGGAAATGCTGAAATTCAGATTTATTATGCAGATTCCTGTCTTCTGATAGATTTGATCCTTATGATTGCCAATATTTATAAAATCCAGTGCATGTCCTGCAGAGACTTTTACAAAAAAGTTTCCTGATATACTTGGATTTGTATCATATCGTGCATCTCAAAGCTTTCCATTTTATCGGTTTTATTTGTGATGCAGATTATGTCCATCATTTCTGTGCTTTCGTTAAGAGCTCCAGAAAATGCAGCCCGTGCTGTTGAAGCAGGCGCTGGTGACCTTGCTATTCAGGCCATGCAGAAATTCCCTGCAGCAGCCCAAATGCAAAGAAACTCCTGTCTTATGATCAGAAATCTAGTAGTAAGAAATCCCGAGAACAGGCAAGTTTTATAAAACAATGCAAATCATTCTTTCTTTCCGTCATAGTTTTCTTAATTAAACACTAACAAAGTTCCCTTTGGACAGGACTGTACTGCTGAATAATGGAGTTGAGAAATACATAAGGAAGGCCAAGCAAACACACGCTAATTGTAAGGATGCTGCCACTGATGCGCTCAGGGATTTGGGTGTTGATGGTTACAACTTGTAGGTGCCATTTTTGTTTTCTATGTGTGTATTATTGCTTTATTTCTAACATGAAACTTGTTCTTTTTTTGTTATTATTATTTTGGGTGCTTATGTGAAAGAATGAGTGCGGATATGTGACTGATGCGAGATTCGGTGTACAAAGTTGAGGCTATAATAGGCTTGTTTGGATAATACGCTTCCCGACTTTTTTCATCTTTTCATGTTGTTTGGATAACACTTGCACAAAATCATATATTCTTGAGATTCAAAATCCAAAATCCTAAATATTTAGCGGTAGGATTTTCAAAACTCAATAAGATAAGTATGCTTTTAAAACTCCAAATTTATACACTTTTTACTATTTGAATCCGAAATAAATTTACAACGATGTTACATGATTAAGTCATTTTAAAAACAAAGTTTAACCAAGTTAGCCAATAACTTGTTGGCATAATAAAAACCAATTGAAAAAGACGACAGATATGCATAAAAAGGAAAAAATATTTTGTTAGACTTGATTACAAAAATAACTTGTTCATCTAACAAAATTTATAGTCATAGATTTTCAAAACTTTCACGATATTATTTTAGTATAATTTTTTGGACTTAAAATTCTAAATTTATATTTAAGCTTTTGAAATCCCAAACAATTCTGTAGTAGGATGCTAAAACCCTTACAAAATGACCATATTTTTTAGTATTTAAAACCCTAAATTTATATTACATGACTTGAAACCCTTAATACTATAGAAGGAAATAAATGTCCAAAAAACATGAATATTTGTTACGGGTTAAAATCTACGATATTTTTTTTTTTAAGCTCATGTCAAGTGCATTTTTCAGGGACTAAATTCCTAATATGATCTTTAAGTAACTCGGTAATTATCTTAAATCATAAAATGAGAAGTGTACAAAAACCGAACTTGGGAATTTTGATGACCCATAAAGCTTGAAAGCTTTTCAAAAAATAGAATCACCAAGACAAAATTGTTAGCAGAAAATTTCATCTAAGAACAGTAACAATCCATAATCCACTTGTTAGTCCTCAGTTTAATTTCTGGTACTTCTAATAATGATGGGATCAAGATAGTATCTTTTGCATTCCATGCAGCTTTCCACCCTTGAAGATGAGCCTGAAAGGAAGAAACACAAATATCAGTCACGGAAGGCTATAGGAAAACTAATTGGAACCAAATGATTTATTAGTGCAAACTTAAATGAACTTATTCGAAATTGAAAACTTCACGCATTTGTTGTTTTTGTTCTCAATTTTGTTAGATAAATAGTGAAAATAAAAAACGAAAATAAGAATATATTTTCTATTTTTAAAGTCAACAAAAGATTACCTATTTTCTATTTTTATATCATGCTTTCACTTTTTAAATACAAAATCTTGTAAAAAATAAATCCCTGAATAAGACCAAAAAATATAAACAATAATGGAAGATAGAAAATGAAAGTAAATACCAATTCCGCCCTAAAGTACTGAAAAATGAAAAAGGAAATCAAGTAGATCTCAATGCTTCACATGAATTACTTTTGAAGTTTAGGTAACATGCAAATTGAATATCTTTCAGGTTCAAGGTAATTCATATCCCTAAAAGTTTATTTGAGTGTTACCTTGCTTAGCCTACGGGAAATGCTTATTGAAACATCTTGCTATATGCCTTTTTCTCCTGGTCACGCCTATCAGCAACCTACAACATAATATAACCAGTTAAATTCGCAATACGCTTATAATGCACCTTCATGATTGCTCAACTTAGATATACACTCACCTTCTTCCTGGCAGCAGCAAGTTCCTTCTTAATCCCAGCTGTAAGTAACAAGGTATCAAGTAAGCAATCAAATTTGGAAGACATTTTATCTCGAGTTCAGTGGAAAATTTCATTCATCATTATTAAAGAGATATTTATTACTTATTGTCCAAACATAACCATTTAGGTCGTTTCATCTTTTAAGTATATATTCCCCCCCCCCCCCTTCTTTTATTTGGATTTCCTAACAAATTCAAATCTTAATAAAAATGACAGTTAATTTCATTTATGTTCAGATTGTATTGAAAAGGTGTTTCATATAAAGAAAATAATAATTGAACACTTCTGATAAATCATGAACCTACCAGATAGATGACAAAATTAAATGTCCGCTTATATAAGTACAACTAGGGTTGCGATTGTTTTTGGAGACAGGACAGGACATGACACTAAGACAGAGACAATAGAACAGAGACACTAAAAATTATTTGTTGTATACGGATACGATGGACAAGACACTAATGTAATGTCCTGTATTATGTTTGGATAGACATGGACAAAACAAAAATATTATGCGAAATGACTAAAATAGCCATGTGATTCCAAATTTTTTACATCAAGTACAAATTAATTTAATAAAAAATAAGAGTATGTAGGAGTACAGAAAATTACAAGAAAAATTGGTTTATGAACTAATAAGATAAAAATGGTATTAAAGTAACAAAATTAAGAATAAATAAAGTAACGTAAAGTGGAAGAGTGAATTAAGTCTCTGCTAATACAGCATGCCATAGAAAAGAGAATGAACGATAAAAAGGAATAAATTAATTATCTAGTCAAGTAAAAAATTCTACCAAAAAAAGAGAGTATCTGAAAAAAAGAACGCAGAGAAAGAAGAACTACGATGTAGAGAAGAAGCTAAAATAAGAAGAGATAATAGTAAAATAATAAAAAATATCTATGGATAGAAAGAGAAAAAATTTTGATAAAAAAATCCGTGTCCACCTTCTCAAATCCCGTGTCCATCATTGTCCTTCGTAAAAGAGTGGACACAAAAATATAAAATAGTGCCCTGGAGACAATGTGTTTTTTAAACATTCGTTGTCCATGTCTTTGTGTTCTGTCTCCGAAAACAAGCGCTACCTAGTAGTTCTTGTCTAACTAAGGCCTTATACAAAATCACAACTTACCATCATTTGGCTCTAAGACCAGTGCATTTTTAAAGCTTTCAACTGCAGCATCTATGTCATGGAGTGCCATATGTGCCTGGTAAGTTCAAAGCCACACAGTTATCATAAAGGAAAGTTGGATAGATTTAATAAAATACAGCCAAAAAACCTCCTCAATTCAGATATCAACCTGTCCTTGCCGGAATAATGCTTTGACATTGTTGTCCTCTTCACGCAGTGCAAACTCAGCATCGAATAATGCTCCTTTAAGATCTCCTAATTTTAATTTACAGGCCTACAAAATTGTATACCAGAAAAACAACATTAAAGAGAAGCACAAACACAACAGAGAAAAAAAAAGGGGGGGGGGGGGGGCAAGGGGAAGAGAATCAGTTCTATTATGCAGATTAGAAACAGGACTTGATGGAAAATGCATTAAAATGAATGCATTTTGAAGTATAGAAATAGTAACTTAAACTTACAGAACTGTTTGTAAAAATTTGAGACTTAGTTTTCCTCAAGGCTATGCTTTTCTCTGCAAAATCATAAGGATGTTACCATAAGTGGATGAAGTGGTGAGCATCTGCAGAATAATCACTATACACTCCATTCATTCATTTATAGGAAAAGCTAGCATACCTCCATCAATCCCTTCTTTCTCCCAACAAACATCCAAGTAGCGCAAAGCCTTGCGATACTTTCTTTGAGCCATTTTATAGTCTTGTTTCTATCAGAAAAAAAGAAAAAAATCCCCGGAAGGAAATTGAGCAAACAATAATAATCAAGGAACAATTATAGGCTGAAGAACAATCTCCCATTCAAACTCTTAGGAGAACTTGATCATTTATTTAACAGTATGGAATAATACAACAAAACTAATAACATGAGATGGATCGTAACAAGCGATACCTTGTAATACCCATTTCCAAAAGTTTTAATAGAGTCTACAGCATTCATCCACCACTGAAGCTCATCAGGTCTCTCGTCAAGGTCTGCTGGCCAATCAGGGAAAGTATCACCATCCTTGAAAAAGTCAAGTATTCCATCATCTTCTCCTTCAGGAATTTCTCCACAATCCACGATTTTAACATCAAGTGTAGGACAATCATTATCTCCAGTTGTCACATGCTCAACCGAGCGGACTACTCCCATTCCTTTGACTACTTTCCCAAATACAACATGTTTGCCGTCTAGATGAGGAGTTCGGGTAGTTGTGATAAAAAATTGAGACCCATTTGTATTGGGACCACAATTCGCCATGGATAACATCCCTTTCCTTTCATGCTTCAACTCAAAATTTTCATCTTCAAACTTCAGTCCATAAATCGACTCTCCTCCAGTACCATCTCCAGCAGATATATCACCTCCTTGGATCATAAAGCCCTTAATAACACGGTGAAAGCGAGAACCCTGAAAAGATAACCAATATGAATTAAAGTTTCGAATTGATATCATCAAGAAGGAACCATTGTAACTTCATTAGTACCCTGTGATTTGGGCACAAGCCTCTATTTAGCTTTCACCGAACCCATTACCTCAAAGTTTTAAACAGCCAACCAGATGCAATTACTCTTCACATGTCCAAAAAATGTCAGAACAAAAAAATTACACTAGGAAGGAAGTAATAACAGGAAGTAGTCCGTCCCATTTGTATTATTATGAGCAAAGCAAAATGCATACAATAATAACTCACTAATCATATCCTAACATACAATGTAAAATCATCATAAAGCATAAGTTATAATTCAAAAAGCATACATTACTAATAAGAGAATAATGTGTTACTCTTATACTATGCTCTGGATTTTTTTTTCCCTTTCAATATATAGCTTAGCATTAGTGTTTGATGTTTATCTTATTTTCCATCAAAGAACACTTTTTCCAGCAAAGGAGTCTCATAAACCACCTCAAAATCAAAATAAGATAGCAAATAGTAGTATAAACACATAGTCAAGGGCACAATCGTCTTTTCCAACGTCCTCTTTCAAAAACAATTGGAAAAAAGAGGAACCTTCAACTTAAACCCTTTCTGTAACCGCAAAAGCAAAGAAAACATCACAAATTAAAACAGATACAGAATCTTCATAGTTGGAAGGAACCTCCTTACATGTTATTTAAAAGGAAAAGTTATTAACTTTATAGTTAGTGGGAAAATAGAAGGAAGGAAAGAAAGTAAAGACCTTGAAATGAAGGGGGACGTGAGTGTTAGGAGCAATGCCTTTGTTGCCAATGCAGAGAGCCCTAAAATTCTCAGCGGTTTTGGGAACCACGTCATCGAAGAGTTCAATCACTATTCTTCCTTCTAACTCGTCGCCAATGCTAATGTCCAAAAAGCACCTTGGTCTTCCCATCTTCAATTCAGCTTATTGATTTACCCTTTCTGCCCCTGCCTCTGCGTCTCCGTCTGAGATTCAGTGAAGTCAAGTTCAAGTTCGGTGTTAGGGTAGAAGGAAGAGGATGAAGTGTTGAGATGGCAGTAGAAACTTTAAAGACCTTCTAGAATCTTCGACCAAACTTAATGGCAAAGAAGCGCAAGTAGTTTGAAAACTGAAAAATAGTGAATCCTTGCTCTTTTGATTTGAAATAACCACGAAACCCAAATTCCTCCTAATTAACCCAAAGAAATATCGCTGTCGCTATTAAATTAAATAAAAAAAATGAAACATTTAACTTAAAGCTTTAGGGAATTATATATATTTTTTAAGAAATAGATAAAAATTATATTAAAAGCCCAAACTTGTATTTCTTTAGAACTATTCATTTCCATGTTTTTTTATTTTATTTTCAGCTACGGTATTTCCTATTTTTAGGATTTTTTGGAAAATAAAAAATAAAAACCTGTTTATTTTCGTCATTTTATTTATTTATGAAAATATAAAATATAAAAAAATTAATCAAAAAAATAATTGAACATTACTATTATTACTTGAAATAAATGAAATAAAAATCTAGTCTTAATAAGATTCATGAATATCCCAAGAAGTGCTACATAATATTATTGATTGATTAATATGTAGAATAACAATAATAGTTCAATTTATTTTTATAACTAATACAATGAAAGTCCATTTCTCTATGCAATTGGGGATTAAGAATATACAAAAGGGGTATTTCAGAAGTTTGCAACATAGCAGCCACTTCAGTGTCAGTGAGAAGAATAAAAGCAGCTCCAAATCCGATCATGATTCATGAATGTGGTGTATGTTCATCAGTCAGAATCACTATTGAAATTAATGTTCTCATTTTCCATTGAACCCCCCTCCAATGTGTGGTCACCTGCTTCAGGAAACACCCTTACATCTTCTAAAACATAAGGTTCAACCAATTTCCAGAAGGAAGATGAATTGCTTCCCAGAAAACCAATCCAAAATACCCTCCCTTTCCTCTTTACCTTACAGTCCAAGGACATGGCTTTGAACTTTCTGACAATGTTCTCAACCCCCTCGCGCCTTCCCTTTATCTTCAGCAGGATATCCCCTGACGAATTTCGACAGCCTCCATACATGTACCAGTATGCAAGAACACATGGTGACAACCACCTATGGACAAGTGTTGGAATTGTTGGCTGACCCTTTGACCAAAACTGTTCTGCATAGAAACCAAAATGAGAGCTTCCAATGGTACAAAACTTGTTTGGTATCTTCTCATTGTCAATGTCACCACTCAGCTTAAAAGAAGGATGCAGCCACTCATAGAACTGGCGATGTATATGACTCTTCAGGACATAATGGTAGCTAGAATTAACCTTAAAATCGAAACGGATAATGTGATTCTTCCTTTGGTCATCAGAATCAATCTGCAAACCACCCAAAAGCAACCCAATTAATATTTCCCTCTGCTCTTTGGTTAGCTTCAGGCTCATTGGTCTTTTAACAACTTTCCTATTCAAGCTCAAGAGATGGTCAAGCTTTTCCATCAAGGGAGCTTCAATATCGTACTTTTTTAGGCACATGAAGTCATAGATCTTTGCAGCCTTCAAGTGATTTCCAGAGGACAGGTATCCACTCAAGATAATGTTGCATGATCGGCCATTAACACCAACAGATCCATCGCGATTCATTTGGTTAAATATATTCTCAGCCTTTTCAAGATTACCAACCTTCACCAATGAATCCAAATATATACTGTATACAGTACAGCTATGACGACATTTCTCCTGGCACTGGAAGAATGCCTCTTCGAGTTTATCATGTAATTCCAAATTGTAGTACATGTTTAGTAAACTAATATAAGATGGTGTCAGTGGCTTCAAACCACTATTCAAAAATTCTGTCATAATGGATTCCGCAGATTCCAATTCTTGTGCTTTGCATAGTATCTCTATTATTTTGTTATATGCTGCAGCACTTGTTGTCTCTAGTTTCTCCTGCATCTCTTTAAATATCTCCAAAGACTTCTTAGGCATACCAACCTTCGAGTAGACTTCCATTTTATACACAAACGCATGAGGCGGGGGATCAATCTCAAGCTGAAGAAGTTTGGACCAAGTCTTCTCAGCTTCCTCCGCATCCCCCACCTTTGCACAAACCCTCAAGATGGATATTAGCACCTCCCCTCCCTGCTCAATTCCGGCACGTACCATCTCTTCCCTTATTTCGTCTATCCTTTCTTTATCTACAGAATCCTGATAACTATGCAGCCAAATTAAGCCACCATAAATATCTTTATGCACTTGAAAACCGCTTGTAACCAAATGATGATATACAAACTCAGCTTGCCTAAGGTAATGTTTCGAAAGCATCCCGGGTTTGCTGACAAGAGCTTTGAAGAGGGAATTATGCAAGCTGAGACGAGGCTGGTAACCACCCAACTGAATCATACGATTGTAAATGCTGCATGCTTCATCCAAACAACCTTGAACAGGAGCACTAAGATAAGCAACAACTAATATATGGAAAGTTGACTCACTAGGAACACGACCTTGATTGATAATATCATCAAATACCTCGCGGCACTTTGAAAACTTTCGGTCTCTACCAAGAAAATCAGCTAGCTTAGTGGCAAGAGCAAAATCAAATCGGTACCAACTCTGTTGCATCATCCACTTGTATACCTTGAGAGTGAATTAAAGCAATTAAATTTCCCAACATGTAAATAAGAGTTGCAGTAATAAGAAATTAAGTGTGAAGAGGAAAAGTGAACTGACCCTAAAAGCAGTTTCATTCTCGCGAATGCGCATGCAATGGACGGCGAGATACGTGGCATCTTCCTGCCTCATCCATTTCCTCTGCCCATTCAGTATCTTCACAGCCGTCGACTTGTGCGCCGGAAGGTCCTTGCACAGCCACGCCAGCCTCGCCCTTCGCCACTCCTCCGGCAGCTCATTCAGCTCCTTCACCTCCACCTCCGCCGCGCTTGACACCTTCCTCATATCTTCCGCCGCCCCCGCGCTTCTCTCGAATTCGAACGCCTCGATTTCCGGCAGCAGCGATTCATACTCTTCTTCTTGTTGTTGTACGGAGGCGGCGGAAGTGCCGGAGGAAGCGGAGAGGCGGGGAAATTGGCGGGGACGGCGGGAAAGTAACGGCGGCGGAAGGGAGATGCGGCAGGGGGAGTGGCGGAGATGTGAGAGGGAGAGGGAGAGGGAGAGTGAGAGAGTGTGGGTGGAAGTGCGCATGGAGAAAGAGGAAGAGGACTTTAGATTATTGTTAGGGTTAGACAAACACTTGAAGCTCTTCACTCTTGAGCTCTTATCTATCTCACTCTCATCACCATCTTCTTCTTCTTCTTCTTTGCTTCTTTCTACTCTGCAATTCCCCCAATCACTTCAAATTTTTTTTTTTGGATTATCTTTTTGGTTTTGACCATATTATGCGATTATCTAAACTCTAAAGTAAGTTTTGTTCATCCAAAAAGTTCGAGGTTTTAATACCCAGAAAATCTCTTACAAAGGGTTGAAAATTTACTTCTTCTAACATACTATAATTGTTGGATAAGATTTCTAAACTCGTAAAGTACAAGTTAATTATTTTTATTTTTTAGATTTAGACAATGGAGTTTATATAGGATGAGAATTACATATTTAATTATAATTAATTTTTTTTATCAATTTATAAATTTTAATTTTGGAGGATCTAAATTTATAATGGTAGTTATTTGTACACTAATTGAATTAAATAAATTAGGAATTAATTATAAAATTATTTTTTAAGATACTTTCTCAAACAATTAAGTTATAGTGTAAATGTTCTATTATTGTGTGAAAAATAAATTAAAAGATGAGAGGTAGTGATGGTTCTTAGAAAAGCGGGTGGTTTGAGAGTGGGAGATGCAGTGATTAGGAATACAATTCTACTGTTTAAGTGGTGGTGGAGGTTTTCGAAAGAAGATTGCCCCTTGTAAAAGAGAGTTGTATGCTCTTGTCATTAGCATGAATCTTTCTGAGATGCTATGTGGCCAGCCTGTTCCTACAAGAGGGGGTCCTTAGAAGGATACTTGTCAGCTCTAAATTAGGGAGCCACAAATCAGAGACTTATCTATGGATGTAGGGAATGGCAGAACAATGCGGTTCTGGGAGGATGCCTGGTTACCTAGTGGTATGTTGAAAGAGAAGTTTCCAAGACTTTTCTCGATTTCAAACTTTAAAGGATCTGTTATAAGGGACTATGGGTTTTGGGATGGGTTAGATTGGATATGGAGCTTCCAGTGAAGAGAGAGTTATTCCAATGGGAGTTGGATCTTTTACACCAACTCCATGAAGTCTTACAGTCTGTAAGGCTAACAACTGAGAGAGAGGACAGGGTAGTCTGAAAATTAGTTGAGAGGAGTTATTTTCTTGGTTTGTATTAGTTGAGAGGGTGAATACTAAGGAACGACTAAGCAGATTAGGTGTCATTGATTAGCATGATAATATGTGTGTTTCATGCTATAAGTCTGTTGAGTCTGCTTTTCAGTTTTCATCTATTTATTGGCTGTGAGCTCACGTGGCAAGTATGGTGTGCTTGACTTTTCGCTCTTGGAAGGACATGGACTATGCCAGGTACACTAAAACAACACTTTGAGAGCTGGACGAATGCTTCCCAAGAATGAGAGGAAGAGATGGTTCGTAGCATTCTTTGCTGTCTTTTGGGCTATTTTGCTAGAAAGAAATGGTAGAATCTTCAATAATCAAACCTCAGATGTAGTGGAAATTATAAATAGGTTGTTTATGCTATCAGACGAGTGGCTTAGTGATGAATCTTTTGGTTGTTGATGACAATGTCAAAGATGACTAGAGAATCCTTTACTTTTTAAGTTGTCTGATATTGGTGTGTACTTTGAGTTGTCTTTTGCTACTAGACTTATGTTCCACCCTTGATATGTTGAGTATTTTTTACTTCAAAAAAAAGAAGTAAAATAAAAAATGTTTAGTTATCTCTTTTCTAGTTTCTCTTATACTGGTGTGGACTAAATGATGAAAATAAAATTTGGATTTGATTAAGGATACTTTAAGGAATTAATAAAAGAAAACATTTAGTAAAATAGGACAAAAAAAAAAACAATTGCTCTTAAAATAGGGCAAAATTATTTGTCAATTAAAGAAATTAGATTACTAAAATTGAGTTAATAGATCAATAATGGTCAAATAATAAACTTTGATGATCTTTAATAATTTTTTGATAATTGAATTTTTTAAAACGTTTATTATGTGAATAATGTAAAAATAAAAAAATCAATTAAAAAGTGGCATATATCTACTTCTACTCGAGTGTCTGAAATGAATTTCTCTTTAACTTTAATATCAGTATCTCTTTTCTTTTAAACTCCCAATTTCCAAAGTATTTTTAGAGACTCTTCATTCCTATTTATCTAGATCCTTACCAATCTCAAAAAAATTTTTTAGACCAAATAAATAGAGTTGGAGTTTTTACTCAATAATTTGTCATTGGGAATTGGGCATTTTATTTTCCGGAAAAGACGATGAAGATTATTTCCGTGATGCTTGTTTCAGACACAAATGACAAATCTAATTTTCTCTCTTTCTTAATTCTTCATTGTTATTGCCCCCACAAGAGGATTAAAAAAGAATAAAAATATAAAGAAATTAGAAATTACATTGATTTATGACGCATGCATGTAATAATAAAATATAAGTGGAAGGTGTGGATAAAATCAAAGACCAACAAAGAAAGAAAGACAACGCAGCACCATCTACTCTGACACACCAAAGAGAAACACTTAATAAATAAATTATTTAAATTAATAATATAAGAGGGGGGTTCACACTTTCACAAGTTCACATTCACGAGCTTATCACCGTGTTTTCTTTTTTGTTTTTTATTTTATTTTATTTTCCAACTTCAACTTCAAAGTTCAGCTTCCCAGCTTCAACCACTGCTTCCACTCCAAACCAAGTTCCCATTTTTGGTTTGGAATCTCACAAACTTGACCACTATAAAGCTTCAATTTTCTATTTGGTTGATCTAATCTTTTATTTTTGCCTTTCATCCTCGACATGATTGGTATCTCAATGTGAAAATTGGGTTTTTATAGTTTTTGTATTTTAACCAAAAATTGGGAATGGATCGACCTGGAGGTGGTGCAGTGAATGTTGGTGTTGGAATGGATATGGCGATCATGCACGAGAGTGAAAGGTATGAACTTGTTCGTGATATTGGCTCTGGCAATTTTGGGGTGGCAAGGCTTATGAGAGATAAGCACACTAATGAGCTTGTTGCTGTCAAATATATTGAGAGAGGTGATAAGGTTTGAGCTTCGAATTTCTTTCTGATTCCTCTTTTTGTTCTTGTCTATTAATTGTTATTGCGGGTCATGAACTCATGATTTGGCAGTTGAGTTATTGACTTTCAATTTTAATGTCAAAGATCATCCCTTTTTGCTTATTTTTGTTACTTGAAAGCTTTTGTTGATTTGTATCATAGTTTTAAGCTGAGATTGCTCTGCAATCAGTACGATTTTGAAAGATTTGCTGGTAAATGCAATTGATATTGGACATAATTAACTGATCTTGTTGTGCTGT
Organism: Arachis stenosperma; assembly: GCF_014773155.1. Taxonomy (NCBI): domain Eukaryota; kingdom Viridiplantae; phylum Streptophyta; class Magnoliopsida; order Fabales; family Fabaceae; genus Arachis; species Arachis stenosperma. The sequence continues at coordinate 134,159,595 of NC_080386.1, read as the reverse complement.
TGACTGTTGAGTGAATTGATGTTAAGTTATTAACTTCAATTTCTCTTAACAGATAGATGAAAATGTGAGAAGGGAGATTATAAATCACAGATCGCTGAGGCATCCAAATATTGTTAGATTCAAAGAGGTCTGCTATCTGTATACTCCCAATGAATTGTTCTATTTAGTCCTACTTAAGTGTAATTTGATAAGTTATCTTACTGGGCGAGTATAGGTCATATTGACCCCTACACATTTGGCTATTGTGATGGAATATGCTGCTGGTGGAGAGCTATTTGAGCGAATATGCAATGCAGGACGGTTCAATGAGGACGAGGTTCTTATCTACTGCATTTGTTTAGTTGCATCATACTGCTGTTGCCATTATATGTTATATAATGCCTATTATTAATTATTTTTCGTTTCAGGCGCGCTTCTTCTTCCAACAACTTATCTCAGGGGTTAGCTACTGTCATGCAATGGTATGCAAGTTTGGTACTGTCGTGCATTTGTTTCACGGAATATATAGGCGAGAAGTCTAACCTGAATTTCTCTGTTTATCTTCTTTAATGCAGCAAGTATGCCATCGTGACTTGAAGTTAGAGAACACATTACTAGATGGCAGTCCGGCTCCTCGATTAAAGATATGTGATTTTGGGTATTCTAAGGTCGGCCTCTCTTTTTCTTGCTGCTTTTATCTGTTTAACATCTTCGGTTAATGGAAATTTTAGTTTCCTCCAAGATCAAGCAAATTTCTTTTTCTGATAAAATTTGTGATATCTATAACACAAATCTTTGCTGTTTTTCTTTCGCAGTCCTCAGTGCTACATTCACAACCAAAATCTACAGTTGGTACCCCTGCATACATTGCTCCGGAAGTTCTACTCAGGAAGGAATATGATGGCAAGGTATTTTGCTGCTATGAGGCCAAATAAATATATCACTGTGAAATTCTAATAATTTCCAATTGAGATGTACTTCGATTAGCTTCTGTGTCCGCAAATTTATATTTCCATCTCATTACACCTTCTGAACACATCCATCTGCTAATTGGTACAATCTGCCAACTTCTTTTCAAGGAAAGCATTATATGTGTTATTCACTTGTTTAGCATCATGCTGTCGTCCACTTGTTTTGTTTAATATAATCGGATCGCCACTGCATAAAGATCTACTATATAACCTTCAGCATAGTACAAGTGATTCTATGCTTGTCATACTTTAAATATTAGATGTTAATGCACAATAACTGCATTTTTAGGCTGGCTAGCATTGTTTTTCTTCTTTACTAATGCTTTACACTGATGCTGCTACTCGATTATGGCTCAGATTGCGGATGTGTGGTCTTGTGGTGTGACCTTATATGTCATGTTGGTGGGCTCATACCCTTTTGAGGATCCAGATGAACCAAAAAATTTCCAGAAGACAATTCATGTAGCCTTTTGCATCCTTTCTGGTTAATGCGGTAATATTATTGAATTCCTTTTCTAAAACTGTTGATTTTTGCTTGCAGAGAATTCTGAAAGTCCAGTACTCAATTCCTGACAGCATTAGCATATCACCTGAATGCCGTCATCTGATTTCAAGGATCTTTGTCGCTGACCCTGCACAGGTCAGTTTCTATCATGACATTTTCCCTATGAAACTTATGTTCTTTACTAATATACATTTTCCTTAGACCGTTAAAATGAAATGGATTTTAAATGTTCTAATCTACAATTTTGCCGCATTTTCTTTGTTTTCTTCTCTTGTTGCTGTGCACATGTGGCATTAACATTGCAGTTGGAAACTAATGTTCTTTTAAAAGCAGAGAATAAACATTCCTGAGATTAGAAACCATCCGTGGTTCTTGAAGAACCTCCCAGCTGATCTCATGGTTGACTATACAAACACCCAGTTTGAGGAGCCTGAGCAACCAATGCAGAGCATTGAAGAAATCATGCAGTTAATTGCCGAGGCTACAATTCCCGCAGCCGGAACTCAGTCTCTGAACCGTTATCTAAACGGCAGCTTGGATATTGACGACATGGACGAAGACTTAGAGCTCGATGATCCCGACCTTGATATCGATAGCAGTGGAGAAATAGTTTATGCAATGTAAGCATGTTGAAGAAAAAGGAAAATTGGCTTATTGGACCAATTTTAATGTTTAAATATCTTGGGTTTAACTTGTACAGGGTGTAGAATATGTAGTTGAAGAAAAAGTTTTTAATTCAAGAAGCAAGAGTACTGTACTAGAATGTTTTATGAGATCCATCCTGCTTTGCTTGTATTTTGTGATCTTTGTTGATTACATATGGTGCTCTATATATTTATTGTGTTATCTTGCACACCTTCAACCTTCATGGAAGTAATGCTTTTTTCTTGTCATATGATCACTTGATCACTTGTTGATTATTTTCTGTCATCTATCACGAGTTGTGATCCCCCTGCTATGAATTTGATGCTGTTTAATCCATGCTTAATCAGTGCTTTGCTCATGTGAAAAAAATGAACAGTTTAGGTTTTCTAATGCTTGAAAATTAAGTAGTGAAGTGCATAATGGATGAAAACTTAGCGCTTTCTTTACTCATCAAAATATAAAAGCAAATTACCGTTGGGTATGTCCTTGTGTTAGAACTTAGAACTTTGAATGGAAAGCATTCTTATCCAAATGGTCCTATTTGTATTTGGCATTCTTATCCAAATTACCCTTTTGAATAATCTTTTTTTTTTTCCTCACCAGCTTTTGCTTTTGTTATTTTGGGTAATACTATCTCGTATATCATAATAACTATCATTATCACAATAAAGAATAACAAGAATAAAATTAAAAGGGGATAGCTTCAAAAAAATTTGTTATATAAAGATTAAATTGAAAATAAAATAGTATGTACATGAATTGGATATTTAAACCCATAAGACATTTCTAATTATTCAAATCAATGTGGGAACCAAATTAACTAAGACTCAAATCTCAACTTTTGGCATTGGATGGTGCCTTGAATAAGATTACTTTAAATGAAAGACATTATTGAAGAATTTTAAATGAAAAACTCCAACAAAGGATGACACCAGTAGATTAGAAATAGAGTTTCACTGCTTAATGATCTCACTAGAAGGGCAACTCAAATAGAATTCCCGAGTTTACTGAGCTGAAAATTGGATACAAGCTCCATATGAACATGCCACATTGACCAGAAAATAAAGAAATGTCATCCCAGAAACTTCTCTTTACACAAAAGTTTAGTCGCCAGTCACATCTACTTCTCAAGTACAGCATGCTACGTTCTGGTAAATTGTAATGCCTATAAACCTATTTATCTGGCTCATCCAGTTCTAATAGAATCAAATTTGCCATTCCCCTGAAACATAGTAATCAAGCATAGCTTTCTACATCTTTCTCAACAAAGACATTTGTAATTTCAACAAGATTCTCAAGGACTGCCTAGTGCTCCAATTGAATTTTCATGGGTAATAGCAAGTGTCTGCAGTATCAAACAAAATTCTTAATGATTAATTTATCAATAACATTTCTAATAAGCATCTGAAGTCAATCACAAGATCTTGACATGCACATATATTATGTAATGCTCGTATCATTTACCATATATTCCCATATATATAACAAGATCAATATCCACAAAAGACAAAACATAGTCTTTACACATCAGAGAGAAAAGCAATTATCATAGCCTTGTAGAGACCCAAATCACAATTTTTCATACATGTAGTGGATTCGGTGATATGAAATATAGAAAAAATTGATGGTACTTACTGCATAAATTGTTCTTCAGGTTGGTATCATAGCTCAGGGTGTGTACTAACTATCATATGTAGAATCTGATATCTTCAATGCTTTTTGAGGCCTTCTATACCACATAATTGCAAACCAGAGAGTCCTTAAGAGAACACCATTTACAAAATGAGGAATGATTATGCGTCCCCAATAAGGGTAATACGGACCGGGCAATTTGATTAATGTGAAGAAAATTGCAATTGCAAGTAAATGCCATGGAACTTCTGCATCCTGAAAATCAAACTAGTTTAAATCAGGAAAGTCAACCCGGACTTAAACATGATCTTGAGACATAACAATACCAATTTAAGCCCCTAACAGACCTGCCCAGTAATACAAGGCTAGCATCTAGGGGTATTCACATATATCATTAAGACAAGCTAGATGATAATATTGGAATTTGGAATCCACAGTAAACGGGCACAAAGGGAAAATCTATTGAAACCATTGTGCTGTTAATTCATTGTCACATATCTGCAATGTGAAAAACTTCATAAGAAGCATGCTTCCTTGTTAGCAATTCAAACCACAGAGGCAATGTGGCTACTCAAATCCTTTTGGAAGAAAAAAAAAGAAATGGAAAGAATGCTCTATGGAGCTCAAGTATCACAACTGTTTTTTCAGAATTCGGAAACTATCTACCAAAAATAAAACAGTTTAATGCTCCATTCAACTATTCTATCTAATATCTAGATTACAGAATGGTACATAATCAATGATTTTTACCTTTAGTCGTGGAGATAATTCTAAAGCAGTCTTCTTAAGGACCCCAGCAACAGCAACACCAAAGAGAAATGGAATAGGAACAAGAGCCAGCTTCCTTTCATGTCCACAGTAAGATAACTCACTAATGGAGGTAACTATGAACACAGGTACAGCTAGGTATTTTACTACGGCCAAAACGAGATCAAGAATGAGTTGAATGAAGTTGTCCAAGGCTCTATTCCACGGGAATTTCTTCACCGGCTCGGGTGAACTGTCCCAAAGCCTTTGTGCCTTGTCTCTTAATTGGTTCAATTTTATCTTCCCATGGTCATCTGATTGCTGTGCAGACATATTATTCATAACACACAAGATCTTTGGGCGTGTCTTCAAAGAAGCAGAAAATGTCTTAACACTTAAATTCTTCTGAACAGAGCATGATGAAACCTGCCACGGTACAAAGAAGAGTTTTCAGCAGATGAAGCCAATTCAGCAGACTATAACCAATGAATGCCTTAGCTAATTGTACCCTAAACTGCAAAAAGAAATCATTTCTAAATGGAGTGTAAATTTTGTCAAAAGATTCATAATGTTCAAACCAAATAATAACAAGCACTTTTCAGATTTGATTAATTCCATAATACACAATCACAAACAAACAAAGAAATAATATATGTAAATAATTATTTACACTTATCATTTGATTACTGTAAACTGTTTTAACAGAATGACCGAATTCAAAAGGGTAAAAATTAAGCCTTTTTTTTTTCTTTTTTCAAATATGCATACGAAATACCTTTCATTCAGATTACAAGATAATATGAACACTATAGTAAGAAAAGAAGCTCTACCAGCAACTGAAGCAATGGGTTTTGTACTTTAATTTAATAATATAAATAATAACAGAATAGGAAGCTTAAAGCATAAAGAGAAATGCAAAAGGGTGAAGAAAGGCGCACCTTGAATCCCAGGAAACGAGAGGAAGAGTTAGGAGACAGAAGGTGAGAGGGAGAGGGGAGAAGAGCAGCCATGTTTGTGTGAATTCCAAAGATGAAAACTTGAAAACCGAATCAATTCAATTCTACTCTTTGGGCTGAATACTACACACTCAGTTCAACAAAATGAGCTTTTCTCACATGTATAGTGTATACAGGGTATTTTATTTAAATAGATATGAAAAAAAAATTAATTCATAAAAACTTCTCAAAATACATATGAATTTTCTTTTTTATTAAAAAATTCCTATAAAATACTTTTAGTATCAACTTTTTTTAATAATACCCAATTATATTAATTATTTTAAATAATTTAACTATATACCATTAAATATTTATATATAACTCGTTCGTATTGTTGGAAATTTAATTTAAAAAAAATATGAATTCTTTTATTACAAGTGACAATTATAAAGGCATTCATATTTAGTTATTTGCTATTGTTGGTTGAAGTGATATTAGATGTTAGATTTGATTGTCTTTAATTTTATGAGTTAAATATCAAAACCTGTTCTAAATATTTAATATTCAACTATTTTAAAATTAAATGTGTTAAACTATTATCATAACTATGACATGATGTAATCTTAAAAGAAAAAAAATTATATATTAACACAATTATAAGTAACTTAACTATTAAGATAAATTTTATATTAATTTTTAAATTATCACTTGCTAAATTATTTCCTATGAAGGGAGTCATTTAGATAAAGATGTCAAAAACATCTTTTTTTTAAATATTTTTAAAAATTAAAATTTAACACATATAATCAATTAAATTATATTATTTTTATTAAAATTTGACTGGATAAATCAATTTAGCAAAAAATTAACAAATTAAATTTTTAAACCGGTATAAATTAATATTTTTTATTAAAACTTACTACAATATCTCTATTATAAAACACAACTAAAATATTCCTATCATATATATATATATATATATAAATTTTAAAAACTTTAAATTCTAACTCTATAACGATAGAGAAGAAAAGGGCTAGAATTTAGAATTTTCAAAATTAATATATATAATAAGAGTATTTTAGTCATTTTATATAATAAAGGTATTGTAATTATTTTTTATAAAAAATAATATTAATTTAAACGAATTCAAAATTTGATTAACTATTTTTTAATCAAATTAATTTGTCTGATATAATTTTGACAAAAATAACATAATTTAAATAATTATATATATTAAATTTTAATTATTAAAAAATATTTTAAAAAAAATACATCTTCTGCGTCTTTACGAGAGCATCCCTCCTATAAAATGTTCATAGTCATCAAGCGTAAGTTTTATTAATGGATTCTTATATAATAGACTAATAGTTGACCCATTTGTTTGTTATTGATCGTCTTGCAATTCGTTATTAGAAATTCTTATACCTACATATTCTCATTTAATATTGATTATTGTAGGGTTACTTATTTAGCTAATAAAATATCAGTTAATGCAATTTAAATTTTTTAAAATAAAAAAGTTGATAAAGTGATAAATTGAGATTAAATTAACATAATAAAATATATTTAATAAAAATTATAAAATTAATAGTAAATTCTTCCTTTTATTATTTTTTACTAACTTTTCACTTTAAAGGATTTAAATTGATAATCTTGTTAGATTTGACGTCCAATTAATCCAAACCGTTTGTTTTCTCATGATGGAGCGCAATAATTCTAAAGTAATCCCAGAGAAAGCTGCCAAGCATTTGCTTGTACTTTTTCAGTTATATTTTAAGAAAAAGTATAGCGGGATTGATTTTATAAACACCGCGTACTCTGACTCTCCACTCATTGCTTGCAACCCCTTCCTTCAAACACTGTGTTTTACTTTCATCTTTTTCCTTCGACACTTGAGAGAGATGGCTGAACAGATCCCCTATGGTGTTGCTACTTCACTCATCAACAAGATTGCTTCACTTGCCTTTCGTGAAATCGGGAGGATCTATGGAGTCATGGATGACCTTGAGAAGCTGAAGGACACTTTGGAATCCATCCAAGTCGTGCTTTCTGATGCTGAGCTCAAACAAGGCCAGAATGCTACTGTTGCCCACTGGATCAAAAGGTTCAAACAAGTGCTCTATGATGCTGATGACTTGCTTGATGACGTCTTCATCAAAGACTTGCGTCGCAAAAGAATGAGTCAGGTGCGTGGCTTCTTTTCCAAATCTGTGAATCCAATTCTTTTCCGTGCTAAGTTAGCTCGTAAGATTACGAATATTCGAAAGGAGTTTAATAATGTTGCTGAAGAGATGTCTAAGTTGAACCTGAATCGGAGTTCGGTAATTCTTAAGCAAGATGAGTGTGCCTGGAGGGAAACAAGTTCTTCCGTTCTGGAATCAGAGATAATTGGAAGGGAAGAGAATAAGAATGAGATTGTTAACCTGCTGAAGCAAACTCATCCGAACCAAAATGTTTCTTTAATTGTTGTTGTTGGTATGGGGGGTTTAGGCAAGACAACCCTTGCTCAGCTAGTGTACAATGCTGCTAAAGACCAGAACCTCTTTCAGAAATATATATGGGTGTGCGTTTCAGAAGATTTCGAGGTGAAAACTATTTTGAAGAAGATGCTGGAGTCTTTAAAGAAGGATGCTGGTGGTGACTCATTAGAGGCCCTACAACAGAAGTTGCGAGAAGAATTGAATGGGCAAAATTATATGCTTGTGCTCGATGACGTGTGGAATGAAGATCATTTAAAGTGGAGTGATTTAAGAACTCATTTGATGTGTGGAGGTCATGGCAGTAAGCTATTAGTAACGACTCATAGTACATTGGTTTCTCAAGCAATGGGTATTGACGAGCCGTATGTTTTGAGAGGTTTGACAGAGGAGCAATCATGGACATTGTTAAAGAACCTGACATTTGGTGAAGATAGCAGCAAAATGAGCTCTGAATTGCAAACAATCGGAGAGAAAATCGCAAAGAAGTGTAGAGGAGTGCCATTGGCGATCAAAACAATAGGAGGCTTCTTACGGATAAGGGTTGAAGAAATTGATCAATGGTCAAGTCTTTTGCATGGTGATATTTGGAGGTTATGTGAAGAAGAGGAGAGTATCATGCCGGTGCTAAATTTGAGTTACCGAAACTTGCTTCCTGAACTAAGACAATGTTTTGCTTATTGTTGTCTATATCCAAAGGATTCAGTAATCAAAAAGGATGAATTGATTCAATTGTGGATGGCTCAAGGTTATCTTGCAAGTCCAATTGAAACACAATCTATGCAAGATGTAGGTAATCAATATGTCAAGATTTTGTTAATGAGATCATTTTTTCAAGATGCATCATCAGATAAATGTGGTCATATTGAGTCCTTCAAAATGCATGATTTGATGCATGATCTTGCAACCTCCGTAGCTGGAAATGATTGTTACTTGGATATTAAGGGAAAAGGAATTGTTGGAAGACCCATACATGTGACATTTGGAATTCGCACCTATCGTTCATTGGATGTGTTTGATGTTTGCAAATTACGGACAATCATCCATTGCGATTTCCCTACCAATTTATTGGCCAAACTCTCTTCTACGAAAAAGCTGAAGTACCTTCGTGCTTTGAATTTCTCATTTAATTTTATGAGACAGCTACCAAAGTCCATTGATAAAGTCAAACATTTAAGATATCTTGATCTTTCATCCTCTCTGGCAATAAGAAGTTTGCCTGAATCGATTGGCAATCTTGGTTGTTTGCAAACATTAAAATTAGAACATTGTCATTGTTTAGTTAGTTTGCCTGAATCGATTGGCAATCTTGGTTGTCTGCAAACATTAAAATTAAAAGGTTGTAAATCTTTAGTTAGTTTGCCTGAATCGATTGGCAATCTTGTTTGTTGGCAAACATTAAATTTAAAAGATTGTGAATCTTTAGTTAGTTTGCCAGAGTCGGTTGGCAATCTTATTTGTTTACAGTCATTGAAATTAAATGATTGTGAGCAACTTGTTTTTCCAACAAAAATTATTTCAAAATTGATCAATTTGAAGGAGCTCGACAATGAATGTTGTAAAGCCTTTGAAGACGGCATGCCAGTCGGATTGGGGAAATTGATTTCATTGCAATCCTTACCAAGTTTTGTAGTAGGGAATGACAAAAAAGATACAAGTGGCAAATTGAATGAACTGAAAGAGTTTGACCTCAGAGGCAGATTGACCATTCGTAATTTGGATTTGGTAAAGGACGCGGCATCGGAATCTCATGAGACAAATATGAGATCAAAGAAACACATCCAAGACCTTTCTCTGTTATGGGGGCCAAGCTCTGATGATTCCAGTGAATATGAAATAAGAAAGAGTGAGAGCTTGGTGTTATTGGATAATCTTTGTCCCCATCAAAATCTGAGATCACTACATTTGGAGGGCTTTCCAGGAGTGAGGTTTTCAGATTGGCTTATCTCGCTAATTCATGTTGTTTGCATATCTCTTGAGGATCTTCCCAATTGCAAGCATCTCCCACCTTTGGAAAGACTGCCTTGTCTTCGTGAACTCAATATTGAGCATATGGGATCGCTGGAGTGGATGGATTATTATGAAAATATTGGTGATGTGTTCTTCCCGTCTTTAGAGCAACTCAGCTTCCAATTCTGTGAGAACCTGAGGGGATGGGAGATGTTAGGGGATGATAAGAATGAAAATGAGACTCAAAACCATCTTTCTCTACCTCCTTTTCCCCGTCTGTCTTCTCTCGTAATTAATGATTGTCCAAAGTTGACATGCATTCCTTCTTTCCCACACGTTGAGGAGTTGGAGTTAGAATGGGATAGTAACGTGAAGCCGATGTTGGAAACATGTATGGTTAAGCATGACTCTTCATCCATCTCTCCTCTCTCTCATCTCAAGCGCTTGTGCCTTGTGGAAGTTACAGATATAGAAGCAATGGCAGAGGACTGGATGAAAAACCTCACATCGCTCCAGAGTCTCCGCCTCAGTGGATCGTCAGCCATTCAGATTCTGTCACGACACTTGCAATATCTTCCTTCTCAACTTCAACAGTTGGATATAAGTTTCGATGACGACAAGCTTGACCTCTGGAAACACACACAAGGTCGTGGTCCTCCTCATGCGCTCTCTTCTCTGCAGACAATCTGCTTCTACGATTGTGAGAACATGAAGGCTTTACCAGAGCAGATTGGCAACCTCCAATCACTAAGGGTTTTAGAGATTAGCGATTGCCCTAAATTAGAGTCATTGGATGAAGGTGACCGTTGCCTTCCCAACATACACAAACTGGAGATCTTTAACTGTCCAATCCTAAAGCGCAAATACGACCCTGATAGTGGAGAAGATCGGGCCAAGATAGCTCACATCCCAAAGATATACATACACTGTGTTTGATCCCCTCAAAAGGTAATAACATTGTTAGCTTTTTTCCATTTTCATTACAAATGCAATATATCTGAAACCCACATTAAATTTCTAATTTTATTTGATGCAGGGGATTCTTGCAAATCATTTTCTTCTTGCCATACTTTCAAATTTCAATAGGCCCATGTCTGCTGCTTCAATGGGAAGATACAAATATTTGGTCTCATCATTCCATTTTGCAAAATGTTGAATCTTCAAGATGGTCAAATTCTGACCCAGTTCCTCCTTTGGGTGCAACAGAGATTAAAGTATTGTTCATTTCATTTTTTTCAATTAAAGCATCTTTTTTTTTTCTTTTTAAATTTATGAAATCAATATTTAAATGCAGTTTATTTTCTTGGTTAGGTAGCATGCAAAGGAAGTTACATTCAGCTACAAGCCAATTACCACTAGCTTCAAACTTATTTAGGTAAGAACCGTTTATGTGATTCGAACTATTTAGAGTTGATTATCCCACGTTTCCATTTCTGAACGTACGTAAGTGATGTATACAGCAGTATCTCTGACTTTCTGGAACTTGATATAAAATAATTCTCTTTGTGAATGTACTAGCAAACTTGTCTTAGAAATAAGTGGAGAAAACAGAAAATACAGAAGAAGAATAATGAGTTATGAACTCAATTTAGCAATATTGAAAGGTTGAGTACGCAAAAGCAACAATATAATTGTTTGATAAGAAATTCAATTTGCTTGTTTTGTTGCTTAGTTTGAAACAGTCGCTTAAATTCCCCTTTTATTTTTTATTTTTTGATTACTGCATACTCTTATCCACAGTTTGTGGAATAACCCGGTTAGCACATGAGATGGAGTGTTATGTTTACAACAAATCGTGTATGTAAATGCATAGGCATGGCTTATCCTTCAGATTTCAGTTGTGGCATCTAAAAGTAGTTATGGAAAAAGAAGAGGATTCCAACTTAGAAAATCGAAAGATGTTCTTATGATGAATATTTACATCAAGGGAACACCACGTGTTTAGTTTGCACAAAGCATAAAGCAAGACAATTAGCATTGATTTTTTTTTCCTAACATTTTAGTGGCATGTAAATTTAAATTTATTTGTGGATTGTTATGAATAGTTGTCCTACTTCTTGATTATCTGTTTTTATTCTGGTTTGCATTGTAGATTATTTCCAGAAGAAGCATCAGAGATGGATTAAGAGAAATGTTGCTGGTATTGAACTACTTGATCTGCTTCTTCTGGTGTGGAACACCTCTTATGTCATCACCTGTCTTAATTTAGTTGGAGCTCCTTCCAGTCTTTGCAATATTTGCGGAGAAAGAAAAGGTCAATTTCTTTTGCTATCAGAAACCTATCAATTGTTATATTTTAAATTTTGTTTCATAGTTGAAAATGTTTCGATTATTGCTTGCAGTTCTTGGGCAATGATACTAACTCACTATCCAATAGAGCGCCAGTTCTTAGAAGATTATTGGGTTTGGATTCTCATATTGCCTCTTCATTTTCCTTGTTTATAATTGTATGTGCTTTCCCATTTTTTGGTTTATATCCATCATTTAGCTGGATGTGTCAATTTGGTATAATTTACATTTTCTATATGTTTTCCCCAGAAATTTTCCATTCAAGCAAGAGCATTATCTGGCTTCATGTGATAACGATTAAATGACTAGTTGGATCCATATATGGTTTTGTGGCATCTCCTCCTCCTGATGGCCATGCCGAAGGGAGCGGGTAGAGTTTCTCAGCAGGTCATTTCAAGGCACAGTGGAGATTGTTTTATTTCTTGCTTCATGTGAAAGATTTTTCTACATTTGATTTTAGGTTGGTGATTATGTAATATGGGATGTTGCTATTAGAGACGCAACATGGTAATAGGAGGTTGGGTATGAATTGGCATGAGTGTTTATTGGGATAGGCTTATTGTACGAAAATTTATTGTTCAAACTTCCCATTTTTATGTATGTTGTTCTATGATCTGTGATGTGATATCTTAAACTTTGATGTATCACTTACTGTGTTTTCCTCTTGTTTTGGAAGCACACTTTATTTGAGGAGTGTTACGGGGTTATTAAATTTTATGATTTGCAAACATTAATTAGTTATTATTGATGTTTTTAACGGTGTAAGATTATATAAAATTATTCATTTTTTATTTGCTAGTTAAATCCTAAACTTTTTCCACTTTATCTATCTAAAACTAGGATTATCACAATTCAATTCTACTCTTGGGCTGAATACTACACACTCACAGTTTAACAAAATGAGGTGCTTTTCTCACACGTTTTTGCACATAGTCCATAGGTAGCACATGTATACATGGTATTTTATTTAAATAGATGTGAAAAAAAATTAATTCCTAAATTGCAAACATTTTTTTCTCAAAATACATATGAATTTGCTTTTTTATTAAAAAAAACTTATAAAATATTCTTAATATCTGTTAGAATATAATTAAGATCAATTAGTATTATTTAATATATCTAAATATTTATTATAAGAGATTACATCTTTTATCATTGGCCGTATTCTTTTTCGCAGATTTGTTGCGCACTGCTTCACCGCCACGGCCATCGTGCCCCAAACATTCTTTCCCAACTGAAGTGCTTCCAACTTGTGCGGCTTAAGGTTGTCCCCTTGCCGTTCTTCTCTTTTTTTAGGATGTTCTCAAACTTCTTCAGCCGGCGGATCTTATCATTCAATTGCATGCATGATACATTTGCCCGAATCAAATTTAACCCCTTCATAAAATCGTAAAATTCATCAACGCATTTATAGGGTTCCTTCCTGTTTTCGGGATGAACTCAAACAGGCCTTTCAAGATACCTATCTCATCTTCCTCGCTGAAAACTCTCTGAAAGACGGATTTGAACTCCTCACGTGATTTCTGCGGATCCTATATCATGCATGCAATTGAAGGATAAGCGGCTGAAGAAGAAGTTTGAGAACAACCTAGAAAAAAGAGAAAAAGGGCAAGGGTTGAGACTTCAACTTTGGAGAGGGTTTAGAAGAAGATGACGGGTTTGGAAACCTTTTGCGGTTGAGGCTTCCTGGGAACCAGCACGTGTTTCTCACATTCATCTTCGCCTTCGTCTGTGTCTTTGTCCTCGTCAGATGAAGTTGCTGCTTCTTCTTCCTCGCTGCTATCTTCTTGTTCGGGCTGAGGCCTGGGAACCTGCGATTCGTCGTCAGAGTCTTCAGGAGCGACTTGCTTCTGCTTCGCCATGGAAACTCCGAAATTCAGGAGGGAAAAAGTGAATTTAGGATTAGGGTTTGTCTTAGTTCACTCTCTGGACAGTGAGAGAGGATCCGCAGAAATCACGTGACGAGTTCAAATCCAGATAAATATTTAGTACATCTGAATATTTAGTACATCTTTATCAAAGACTTGCGCCGCAAAAGAATGAGTCAGGTGCGTAGCTTCTTTTCCAAATCTGTGAATCCAATTCTTTTCCGTGCTAAGTTAGCTCGTAAGATTGAGAATATTCAAAAGGAGTTTAATAATGTCGCTGAAGAGATGTCTAAGTTGAACCTGAATCGGAGTTCGGTAATTCTTAAGCAAGATGAGTGTGGCTGGAGGGAAACAAGTTCGTCCGTTTTGCAATCAGAGATAATTGGAAGGGAAGAGAATAAAAGTGACATTGTTAACTTGCTGAAGCAAACCCATCCGAACCAAAATGTTTCTTTAATTGTTGTTGTTGTATGGGGGATTTAGGCAAGACCGCCCTTGCTCAGCTCGTGTACAATGCTGCTAAAGACCAGAACCTCTTTCAGAAATATATATGGGTGTGCGTTTCAGAAAATTTCGAGGTGAAAACTGTTTTGAAGACGATCCTGGAGTCTTTGAAGAAGGATGCTGGTGGTGACTCATTAGAGGCCCTACAACAGAAGTTGCGAGAAGCATTGAATGGGCAAAATTATATGCTTGTGCTCGATGACGTGTGGAATGAAGATCATTTAAAGTGGAGTGATTTAAGATTGAGTTGAGTTGTATTGCTCTTGAATTACTTGGATATGTATTGCTCTTGAATTATTTGTGGATTCTTACGAATAGTTGTCCTACTTTTTGATTATCGGTTTTTATTCTGGTTTGCATTGTAGATTATTTCCAGAAGATGTATCAGAGATGGATTGAGATAAATGTTGGTATTGAACTTGTTCTGCTTTTGGTGTGGAACACCTCTGATGTCACCTCTTAATTTAGTTGGAGCTCCCTTCCAGTCTTTGCAATATTTGCCGAGAAAGAAAGGTCAATTTCTTTTGCTATCAGAAACCTATCAACTGATATATTTTAAATTTTGTTTCATAGTTGAGAATGTTTTGATTATTGCTTGCAGTTCTTGGGCAAATGACATATAACTCGCTATCCAATAGAGCACCAGTTCTTAGAAGATTATTGGGTTTGGATTCTCATATTGCCTCTTCATTTTCCTTGTTTATAATTGTATGTGCTTTCCTATTTTTTGGTTTATATCCATCATTTAGCTGGATGTGTCAATAAGTCAATTTGGTATAACTTACATTTTCTATATGTTTTCCCCAGAAATTTGCCGTTCAAGCAAGAGCATTATCTGGCTTCATGTGATAATGATTACGTGACTAGTTGGATCCATATATGGTTTTGTGGCGTCTCCCTCTCCTGATGGCCATGCCAAAGGGAGCGGGTAGAGTTGCTGGCTTGGTTATTTCAAGGCACAGTGGAGATTGCTTTATTTCTTGCTTCATGTGAAAGATTTTCCTACATTTGATTTCAGGTTGGTGATTATTAGAGACGCAACATGGTAATAAGAGGTTGGGTATGAATTGGCATGTGTGTTCATTGAGATAGGCTTATTGTACGGGAATTTATTGTTCAAACTTCCCATTTTTGTGTATGTTGTTCTATGATCTGTGATGTGATATCATAAACTTTGATGTATCACCTACTGCGTTTCTCTTTTGTTTTGGAAGCACACTTTATCTATCTAAAACGAGGATTATCACAATTCAAAGCTCTATTAGTACTGTTCTTATTGTAACATACACTCATTTTCATTGAATTAATTTAAGAGTTCCTGATATCTATTTGCACTCAAACAATTAATTGTGCCTTGTGTTAAACGCAGATGCTGTTTTATAACAAACATGGTTTGAAAGCCTGTTACTACTGCTTGGATTGTGAACATTATAAAATTAAAGCCGTGTCATTATATTTCCTTGAAATAAGTATTGTACTTGCCATGAGATTCAAACTAATGCGTAAACAAAGCAGTGCTGTGGTTATCAAATTTGTTGATTTACACGAGGTTCACCATATCACCTACTGAAAAGTGAAAACCAACAGTAATATTGCTTCATATAAGTATCAAAAGTAAGTAAATGAAGCATAACATGATTTCCATAATCCCTCTCTTCATCTAAACCTTGAAATGATAAATTTGAATATTTTCAACATCAAGCTTCATGAAATTGCTGCGCTTTACGAAAAACTTGCCCTAGTTGTAAGGTTTGTATTTGGCAGGGTTGTTCTCATTTACCAGCTCCTCTAATGGTTCCACCATGGTGTAGTGTGAAGGATTCAAAAAGAATGGAATTGAAAACCTTTCTTTTTCAGAGTTCACCATAACTCTATGCTCAACACTTTCATAAACTGCAAAAAGAAATCATTTCTAAACGGAGTGTAAATTTTGTCAAAGATTCATAATGTTGAAACCAAATAATAACTAGCACTTTTCAGATTTGATTAATTCCATAATACACAATCACAGACAAACAAAGAAATAATATATGTAAATAATTATTTACACTTATCATTTGATTACTGTAAACTGTTTTTAACAGAATGACCGAATTCAAGAGTGTAAAAATTAAGCCTTTTTTTTCTTTTTTTCAAATATGCATACGGAATAACTTTCATTCAGATTGCTATCAAGACGAAAAGTAGCATCACGATGTTGAATATGGCTGCCAGCATTAGTGCATTAATGAGGTCCCATACATGTATATCACCTACTGCAAAAACTAATAATGCTGCATAAAAATATACAATGCAAATTATGTATTAAAAGTCTAAAACTACAACAATGGACAAAGGCGTGGGAATCCTTTTAGGACCACATCTTTTCTTTTCTTTTAAATAATTCCTAGTTACGATTTTAAAAACCATATAATTATTAAAAGTATATATCATACCAACAGATAAATATGCCTAACGCTTTAACAAAAAATAAGTCATGTAGACTCTACTTCAAGAAAGATCAACTAGTACAAAGATTTCATATTAAAATTTTGAGTAAAGTATCGTTTTTGTCCCTAACCTTTGGGCTAAATCTTATTTCTGTGCCTAACGTTTAAATCATCCTATTTGTATCCCTAATGTTTGTAAAAGTGATTCAATGTTATCTTGCCGTCAATTACACATCATGAGTGCTTTAGTTTGAGTTTTAAAAACTTCTTTTTGAATTAGAATATAAATGTTTGGGATAGAATTGATGATCTACTCCGAAAAATAGCTCATCAAATGTTAAAACTAAATCCTACAACATTTACATAATTCACTTTTCTAAGGACATAATTGAATCTAAACACAAATAGTGGGTATAATATTAAAATCGACCACATCCAAGTGAGACCTAATTGAGAATGAATACATCCAAATGAGAATAATTGAAAAGTATAATTGATTTGTTAGTATAATTGATAGTAGGATAACATTGAATCACTCCTATAAACGTTAAGGATACAAATAGGACGATTTAAACGTTAGGAATACAAATAGGACTTATCCCAAACGTTGTGGACAAAAACGAAACTTTACTCTAAAATTTTATTTGGCATATAGTGAATTATGAAATTCAATTGCATGATTTGCAACTATTATGAAAATAAACTCAATTGCTTATTCTAATAATTTTACCCTTCATTGTAAGGTGATTGTGCTTTTAAGAGGACAATAGAAAGGGCAAAAACCATTTGGGTTTGAATAGATGTGGTTAGCTATAGCCTATTGAATGTGTTCAGAGTAGAGTTTAAAGAATTTGTTTAAAAATAATTTGTGAATCTTGGCTTTAAAATAAGGACTGAAGCTGTTTATGTTACAGCTGCTACTTTTATTCAAGACGAATAAAATCTAATTGAAAAATCTTTGGGTCAAATCAGATATTGCAAAAATTTAACTAAATGCGAAAATATATTTTTCTTCTTTAAAAAATTTACAGTTATTTTTTTATATGATAAGGAGAACTAAAAATTATATAAAAATTATACAAAACTATTTTATAATTCCAAGTCTCATTTTTTTATGTAAGAGTAGACCACTAATGTAAAAATATTTAGAAAAATGTATTATCTTTCATAAAATTCTAAATTTATAATTTAAAAATAAGTAATACTATGTAATCAATAAAAGTGATCATATTTTGTTAATATTTGGTCAACACTAAATTTTGACGAGCCATATGTTTTGAGAGGTTTGACAGATGAGCAATCATGGACATTGCTAAAGAACTTGACATTTGGTGAAGATAGCAGCAGAATGAGCTCTGAATTGCAAACAATCGGAAAGGAAATTGCAAAGAAGTGTGAAGGAGTGCCGTTGGCAATCAAAACAATAGGAGGCTTCCTACGGATAAGGGTTGAAGAAATTGATCAATGGTCAAGTTTTTTGCATGATAATATTTGGAGGTTATGTGAAGAAGAGAAGAGTATCATGCCAGTGCTAAATTTGAGTTACCCAAACTTGCGTCCTGAACTAAGACAATGTTTTGCTTATTGTTGTCTATATCCAAAGGATTCAGAAATCCAAAAGTATGAATTGATTCAATTTTGGATGGCTCAAGGTTATCTTGCAAGTCCAATTGAAACACAATCTATGGTTAATGAGATCATTTTTTCAGGATGCATTAACAGATGAATGTGGTCATATTGAGTCCTTCAAGATGCATGATTTGATGCATGATCTTACAACGTTGGTAGCTGGAAATGATTGTTACTTACATACGGAGGGAAAAGGAATTGTTGGAAGACCCATGCACGTGGCATTTGAAACTATCACGGATTGTTCATTGGATGTGTTTGATGTTTGCAAATTACGGACAATCATCAATTGTGAGATTGCCACCAATTTAGTGGCCAAACTGTCTTTTATGAAAAAACTGAAGTGCCTTCGTGCTTTGAATTTATCATTTCGTTCTATGACTCAGCTACCAAAGTCCATTGATAAAGTCAAACATTTAAGATATCTTGATCTTTCATACTCTCAAGAACTAAGAAGTTTGCCTGAATCGATTGGCAATCTTGTTTGTTTGCAAACACTAAAACTAGAACGTTGTAGATCTTTAGTTAGTTTGCCTGAATCGGTCGGAAATCTTGTTTGTTTACAAACATTAACATTAGAATATTGTGGATCTTTAGTTAGTTTGCCAGAATCAATTGGCAATCTTATTTGTTTACAGTTATTGAAATTAACTGAGTGTAGGCAACTTGTTTTTCCAACAAAAATTATTATAAAATTGATCAATTTGAAGAAGCTCGACATTGAAGGTTGTAAAGCCTTTGAAGGTTTGTAGTAGGGAATAACAAAAAAGATACAAGTGGCAAATTGAATGAACTGAAAGAGCTTGTTGACCTCAGAGGCAAATTGACCTGCATGCCTTCTTTCCCACACCTCGTTGAGTTGAAGTTAGAGGAAACATGTATGGTTAAGCATGAGTCTTCATCCATCTCTCCTCTCTCTCATCTCAAGCACTTGCGGCTTTGGGGTGTTACAGAGATAGAAGCAATGGCAGAGGACTGGATGAAAAACCTCACATCGCTCCAGATTCTCGAACTTGGTGGATCGTCAACCATTCAGATTCTGTCACGACACTTGCAATATCTTCCTTCTCAACTTCTAGAGTTGGATATAAGTTTCGATGATGACAAGCTTGACCTCGGGAAACACACATGTCGCGACCCAAAATGAGCCATGATCGGCGCTCACGAAATAATCCCCAAGCAAGCCTAACCGACTCAAATATAAGTTGAATAAGAAAATTACAAATATTTTAAATAAATTTACAATGTCTAAAATGAATAATTACCTATTTTTAACAAACAAAAAATAAAATAAATATGGGTGGATCCTGCCTGTGACATATGGAGCAGATGACGTCTAAGAACTTAACAACGAATAGATACCCATTGCAGATCATTACTCTTGAATAGAAAGACTCACATAATCGAATATTTATTCATGAAAAATATTTTAAGAAGAACGGAGTGAGTTTTGCAACCCAGTTACTAGACAGTATATCTATAATTCACATGAGACCATATAAATATAATTTTAGTTAGAAGATAATAATTTATATAAATAAGTGAATCAATAAGGGAGTTCTCATACAGAAATCAAATCAAAAGTCCACAATTGGGCGGCTCCACCTCTATGGGTAGCCCTTTCCTCTTGTGTGTCCTAACGGAATATCAGATCTAAAGTGTGACTTACACGTTAGGCTAGCAACACCCCTACTAGCTGGAGTCTGAGTTAGATGCATCTAAGTTAACGTCATAATCGCCGTTAACTACGGTTTTCTAATACAAGCCTCCCAAACCAATTCAAAACATATAAATTCAAATATAATAAATATTTGATCTTTCAAATACATACGGTATTGAATCAAATTAAATAGTACTTTCTCATAAGAAATCTTTTCTAATCATAACTTCTTCAATCATAAGTAATTTCAAACACATTTCACAATTTCAAAGTCAATAAGTACTAACAAATACTTCAATACTTCAAAAGTATATATTCGAGTAAAATCAAATGTTCTAAAATAATATAAAACTTCATCAAATATATATATAGTCTCATGCAAGATTTCTAAGATATGAACTTCATAAAAACATTTTTTTCAATCATAATAAATTAATTATTCTAATCAAATCAAAATTCTTCAACAATAATTTTATAAATATAATTAGAAACTTAGAATAGCATAAACCAAAAAAATTAACAGTTATAAATATAAAGCCTACTCACAAATTGGTCCAACCGAAGAAACCAAACCAAAATGTCAAAGAAGGTTGAAGTAGAACGGAATGAAAAAGCACGAAATTTGGACCGAGATAGTAGTAACAACTTCGATTTCTCACTGCAGCAACCTCAACAAAAGCCCTAGTATCAATAACATAGAGCACAACAGTAACCTCAAAGAAATTTCTTTTCTTCTCCCTCTCTGTTTTCTCTCGCTATTTTTCTTTCTTTTATTCTCAGCAGTCAGCAGGGTATGTGTGTGTTAGGAGAGGGTTAGGGTTTAGAAAAGGGATAAAAGGTAGTTTATGTATTTTGATAAAATTAAAGGGAATATGTAAAATATTTTAAAAAAACTTGAGATGTTACAACACACAAGGTCGTGGTCCTCCTCATGCGCTCTCTTCTCTGCAGAAAATCTGCTTCGGTTATTGTGGGAACATGAAGTCTTTACCAGAGCGGCAACCTCCAATCACTAAGGCGTTTAGATATTTATCATTGCCCTAAATTAGAGTCATTGGATGAAGCTGACCGTTGCCTTCCCAACATACGCACACTAACCATCTCTCCTAAAGCGGAAATACGACCGTGAAAGTGGAGAAGATCGGGCCAAGATTGCTCACATCCCAAACATGTACATACACTGAGATTCATCCCCTCAAAAGGTAATAACATTGTTTGCTTTTTTCCGTTTTCATTACAAATGCAATATATCTGAGGAGGACGAAGACACAGACGAAGGTGAAGATGAACGTGGTTCCCAGGAAGCCTCAACCACAAAAGCTTTCCAAACCCTCATCATCTTCTTCTAAACCATCTCCAAAGTTGAAGTCTCAACCTTCGGCTTCTGTCAGTCAAACCAAATCCGGGTCAAAGCGCGCAGCCGAAAACAGTATCGACCACTCGAACCAACCAAAACGTGGGAAGAAGGCACAGGAGGATCACGCCGTCGGCTCCGTTGAAGAGGATCCGCAGAAATCACGTGACGAGTTCAAATCCCTCTTTCAGAGGGTTTTCAGCGAGGAAGATGAGATAGGTATCTTGAAAGGCCTGTCTGAGTTCATCGCGAAAACAGGGAAGGAACCCATATACCATCAAGCATCAAGGAGCCGACGGCGTGATCCTCCTGTGCCTTCTTCCCACGTTTTGGTTGGTTCCAGTGGTCGATACTGTTTTCGGCTGCGCGCTTTGACCCGATTTAGTTTGACTGACAGAAGCCGAAGGTTGAGACTTCAACTTTGGAGAGGATTTAGAAGAAGATAACGAGGGTTTGGAAACCTTTTGCGGTTGAGGCTTCCTGGGAACTAGCACGTGTTTTCTTCGCCTTCGTCTGTGTCTTTGTCCTCCTCAGATGAAGTTGCTGCTTCTTCTTCCTCGCTGCTATCTTCTTGTTCGGGCTGAGGCCTGGGAACCTGCTATTCGTCGTCAGAGTCTTCAGGAGCGACTTGCTTCTGCTTCGCCATGGAAACTCCGAAATTCAGGAGGGAAAAAGTGAATTTAGGATTAGGGTTTGTCTTAGTTCACTCTCTGGACAGTGAAAGAGGATCCGCAGAAATCACGTGACGAGTTCAAATCCAGATAAATATTTAGTACATCTTTATCAAAGACTTGCGCCACAAAAGAATGAGTCAGGTTTGTAGCTTCTTTTCCAAATCTGTGAATCCAATTCTTTTCCGTGCTAAGTTAGCTCGTAAGATTGAGAATATTCAAAAGGAGTTTAATAATGTCGCTGAAGAGATGTCTAAGTTGAACCTGAATCGGAGTTCGGTAATTCTTAAGCAAGATGAGTGTGGCTGGAGGGAAACAAGTTCGTCCGTTTTGCAATCAGAGATAATTGGAAGGGAAGAGAATAAAAGTGACATTGTTAAGTTGCTAAAGCAAATCCATCCGAACCAAAATGTTTCTTTAATTGTTGTTGTTGTTGGTATGGGGGGTTTAGGCAAGACAGCCCTTGCTCAGCTCGTGTACAATGCTGCTAAAGACCAGAACCTCTTTCAGAAATATATATGGGTGTGCGTTTCAGAAAATTTCGAGGTGAAAACTGTTTTGAAGAAGATCCTGGAGTCTTTGAAGAAGGATGCTGGTGGTGACTCATTAGAGGCCCTACAACAGAAGTTGCGGGAAGCATTGAATGGGCAAAATTATATGCTTGTGCTCGATGACGTGTGGAATGAAGATCATTTAAAGTGGAGTGATTTAAGATCAGTTGAGTTGTATTGCTCTTGAATTACTTGGATATGTATTGCTCTTGAATTATTTGTGGATTCTTACGAATAGTTGTCCTACTTTTTGATTATCGGTTTTTATTCTGGTTTGCATTGTAGATTATTTCCAGAAGATGTATCAGAGATGGATTGAGATAAATGTTGTTGGTATTGAACTACTTGTTCTGCTTTTGGTGTGGAACACCTCTGATGTCATCACCTCTCTTAATTTAGTTGGAGCTCCCTTCCAGTCTTTGCAATATTTGCCGAGAAAAGAAAAAGGTTAATTTCTTTTGCTATCAGAAACCTATCAACTGATATATTTTAAATTTTGTTTCATAGTTGAGAATGTTTTGATTATTGCTTGCAGTTCTTGGGCAAATGACATATAACTCGCTATCCAATAGAGCACCAGTTCTTAGAAGATTATTGTGTTTGGATTCTCATATTGCCTCTTCATTTTCCTTGTTTATAATTGTATGTGCTTTCCCATTTTTTGGTTTATATCCATCATTTAGCTGGATGTGTCAATAAGTCAATTTGGTATAATTTACATTTTCTATATGTTTTCCCCAGAAATTTGCCGTTCAAGCAAGAGCATTATCTGGCTTCATGTGATAACGATTACATTACTAGTTGGATCCATATATGGTTTTGTGGCATCTCCCCCTCCTGATGGCCATGCCGAAGGGAGCGGGTAGAGTTGCTGGGTAGGTTATTTCAAGGCACAGTGGAGATTGCTTTATTTCTTGCTTCATGTGAAAGATTTTCCTACATTTGATTTCAGGTTGGTGATTATGTAATATGGTTGTGGCTATTAGAGACGCAACATGGTAATAGGAGGTTGGGTATGAATTTGCATGTGTGTTCATTGAGATAGGCATATTGTACGGGAATTTATTGTTCAAACTTCCCATTTTTGTGTATGTTGTTCTATGATCTGTGATGTGATATCATAAACTTTGATGTATCACCTACTGTGTTTCCCTCTTGTTTTGGAAGCACACTTTATCTATATCTAAAACGAGGATTATCACAATTCGAAGCTCTATTAGTACTACTCTTATTGTAACATACACACATTTTCATTGAATGAATTTAAGAGTTCCTGATATCTATTTGCACTCAAACAATTAATTGTGCCTTGTGTTAAACGCAGATGCTGTTTATTAACAAACATGGTTTGAAAGCCTGTTACTACTGCTTGCATTGTGAACATTATAAAATTAAAGCCGTGTCATTTTATTTCCTTGAAATAAGTATTGTACTTGCCATGAGATTCAAACTAATGCGTAAACAAAGCAATGCTGTGGTTATCAAATTTGTTGATTTACTTTCAAAATTGCTACTTTTATTCAAGACAGGTAAAAAATATACATCAGCATTGCTTATTTCTAAGTAAATGAAGCATAACATGTTTTCCATAATCCCTCTCTTCATCTAAACCTTGAAATTATAAATTTGAATATTTTCAACATCAAGCTTCATGAAATTGCTGCGCTTTCTAGTGACTAAAAACTTGCCCCAGTTGTAAGGCTTGTATTTGGCAGGGTTTTTCTCATTTACCAGCTCCTCTAATGGTTCCACCATGGTGTAGTGTGAAGGATTCAAAAAGAATGGAATTGAAAACCTTTCTTTTTCAGAGTTCACCATAACTCTATGCTCAACACTTTCATATGCTTCATTGCTCCAAACCTGTGCAACAATACACAACTTTTTATTGTTACAATGATGCCACATTATTTCTAATTTTTCAGATCAATATTTAAAATCACTTTGACTCAATATTAGTGAATTAGTACCTGAATCATGTCACCAACATTAAAATGGAAAACTCCAACAAATGATGACACCAGTACATCAGAAATAGAATTTCACTGCTTAATGATCTCACTAGGAGGGCAATACTGAGCTGAAAATTGGATACAAGCTCCATATGAACATGCCACGTTGACCAGAAAATAAAAACAGAAAGAAATGTCATCCCAGAAACTTCTCCTTACACAAATGTTGAGTCGCCAGTCACATCTACTTCTCAAGTACAGCTTGCTACATGCTGGTAAATTGTAATGCCTATAAACCTATTTATCTGGCTCATCCAGTTCTAATAGAATCAAATTTGCCATTCCCCTGAAACATAGTAATCAAGCATATCTTTCTCAACAAAGACATTTGTAATTTCAACAAGATTCTCAAGGATTGCCTAGTGCTCCAATTGAATTTTCATGGGTAATAGCAAGTGTCTGCAGTATCGAACAAAATACAAGTTAATGATTAATTTATCAATTACATTTCTAATAAGCATCTGAAGTCAATCACAAGATCTTGACATGCACATATATAATGATCCTATCAATTTACCACATATTCCCATATATATGACAAGATCAATATCCACAAAAGACAAAACGTAGTATTTACACATCAGAGAAAAAAGCAATTACCATAGCCTTTTAAAGACCCAAATCACAAATTTTCATACATGCAGTGGATTCGGAGATATGAAATATGGAAAAAATTGATGGTACTTACTACATAAATTGTTCTTCAGGTTGGTGTCATAGCTCAGGGTGTGTACTAACTATCATATGTAGAATCTGATATCTATAATGCTTTTTGAGGCCTTCTATACCACATAATTGCAAACCAGAGAGTCCTTAAGAGAACACCATTTACAAAATGAGGAATGATTATGCGTCCCCAATAAGGGTAATACGGACCGGGCAATTTGGTTAATGTGAAGAAAATTGCAATTCCAAGTAAATGCCATGGAACTTCTGCATCCTGAAAATCAAACTAGTTTAAATCAGGAAAGTCAACCAGGACTTAAACATGATCTTGAGACATAACAATACCAATTTAAGCCCCTAACAGACCTGCCCAGTTATGAAAGGCTAGCATCTAGGGGTATTCACATATATCATTAAGACAAGCTAGATGCTAATATTGGAATTTGGAATCACAGTAAACGGGCACAAAGGGAAAATCTATTGAAATCATTGTGCTGTTAATCCATTGTCACATATCTGCAATGTGAAAAACTTCATAAGACACATGCTTCCTTGTTAGCAATTCAAACTGCAGAGGCAATGTGGCTACTCAAATCCTTTTGGAAGAAAAAAAAAAGTACTGGAAAAAGAATGCTCTATGGAGCTCAAGTATCACACCTGTTTTTTCAGAATTACAAAACTATCTACTGAAAATAAAACAGTTTAATGCTCCATTCAACTATTCTATCTAATATCTAGATTACAGAATGGTACATAACCAATGATTTTTACCCTTAGTCGTGGAGATAATTCTAAAGCAGTCTTCTTAAGGACCCCAGCAACAGCAACACCGAAGAGAAATGGAATAGGAACAAGAGCCAGCTTCCTTTCATGTCCACAGTAAGATAACTCACTAATGGAGGAAACTATGAACACAGGTACAGCTAGGTATTTTACTACGGCCAAAACGAGATCAAGAATGAGTTGAATGAAGTTGTCCAACGCTCTATTCCACGGGAATTTCTTCACCGGCTCGGGTGAACTGTCCCAAAGCTTTTGTGCCTTGTCTGTTAATTGGTTCAAATTTATCTTCTCATGGTCATCTGATTGCTGTGCAGACATATTATTCATAACACACGAGATCTTTGGGCGTGTCTTGAAAGAAGCAGAAAATGTCTTAATACTTAAATTCTTTTGAACGAAGCATGATGAAACCTGCCACAGTACAAAGAAGAGTTTTCAGCAGATGAAGCCAATTCAGCAGACTATAACCTATGAATGCCTTAGCTAATTGTACCCTAAACTGCAAAAAGAAATCATTTCTAAACGGAGTGTAAAATTTGTCAAAGATTCATAATGTTCAAACCAAATAATAACCAGCACTTTTAAGATTTGATTAATTCCATAATACACAATTACAAACAAACAAAGAAATAATATATGTAAATAATTATTTACACTTATCATTTGATTACTGTAAACTGTTTCAACAGAATGACCGAATTCAAGAGTGTAAAAATTAAGCCTTTTTTCTTTCTCAAATATGCATAGGGAATACCTTTCATTCAGATTACAAGATAATATGAACACTATAGTAAGAAAAGAAGCTCTACCAGCAACTGAAACAATGGGTTTTGCACTTTAATTTAATAATATAAATAATAACAGAATAGGAAGCTTAAAGCATAAAGAGAAATGCAAAAGGGTGAAGAAAGGCGCACCTTGAATCTCAGGAAACGAGAGGAAGAGTTAGGAGACAGAAGGTGAGAGGGAGAGGGAAGAAGAGCAGCCATGTTTGTGTGAATTCCAAAGATGAAAACTTGAAAACTGAACCAATTCAATTCTACTCTTTGGGCTGAACACTACACACTCACACTTCAACAAAATGAGGTGCTTTTCGCACACGTTTTTGCATATAGTCGATAGGTAGCACCTATTTTATTTAAATAGATATGAAAAAAAAAATTAATTCCTAAAATGAAAAAAAAATCTCAAAAGACATGAATTGGCTTTTTATTAAAAAAAAATCCGTATAAAATACTTTTAGTATCATCTTTTTTTAATAATACACAATTATATTAATTATTTTTAATAATTTAACTATATATGATTAAATATTTATATGAGTATTTATCCATTTTGGTCGTAAAAGAATTTTGAACTATATACTTTAGTCCCCAACTAAAATTAATTACTCGATTGGTTTCTAATAATTGATTCCATCAGTCACTTAGGTCCTTTGCGCTGTTAACTCTAATGGGGGACAAAATAGTCCCTGACAACTCTAACATGGGACAAAATGGTCCCTGACCTCCTTTGTTTGGAAACGACACTGTTTTCTTCCAATTTTCATCATATCACTAACAGTCTAACACTATAACTTCAAGCTACACAATGCACATTCTGCAACTTCAATGTTCACAAGAAGAAAAAAACTTCAACTTGTTCTCAACCAATTCATACTCAGAAAACTAATGACTATGTCTCTCAAGTACTTGTAGTCTTCGATGGATCCCATGAAGCTAGACAGCAAGTATGATTTGTTAAGACCCGTCATTGTTGTCGCCATCTCCCTCCTTCTCTGCCCTATCATCTCCATGACCACATTGTCCACCACTCCAATCGCTTCCTTCAACTTCTTCTCCGAACCAATGTTCAGTAATCGCTTCGGTTTTCATATGAGTGGCAACGGCGATATTGCTCATTGTACTGATAGCTTGGATGCGAGGTTGAAGCTGTCTGCCAACTTGGACTCCGAAAGATAAGGAATGAAGCACTCGGGGTCCATTTCAAATGAGAATTTGCATATGATATCGAAGAATAATCTTCTCATGATGTCCTAATGTCCAACAATCTATATTGCTTGTCGGAGAGTGGAGAAAGGCATGCTCTTGGGGTAGTTATGGAACTTGGTCTTGAGGATGTGGTGGACGTTGTCGGGGTTGGAGGTGATGCTGTTATTGAGGACGTGGAAGTGGATGCTTCTGGTGGGTGAAGTGCGGAGGAAGTGGGTGTACCAGTCACAGAAATTTAGGAAGTACGTGATCCATGACATATTGAGGTAGGTGCGACATGTGTGGCGGTTACACCATAACTTGATCTTGGAGCTGAAAAAGATGAAGGAAAATATGAAAAAGAAGACTGTGAAAATGAAGAAGAAGAGCATGAATGTTAAGGTTATGTGAGATATGATAAAAATTGGGAAAGTTTTCGAACAAAAGGGTCAGAAATTATTTTGTCCGCTGTTAGAGGACTAAAATGAGTAAATAGTCTATATATATATCTCGTTCATATAGTTGGAAATTTAATTTAAAAAAAATATGAATTCCTTTGTTACAAGTGATAATTATAAATGTATTCAGATTTAGTTATTTACTATTGTTGCTTGAAGTGATATTAGATGTTAGATTTGATTGTCTTTAATTTTATGAAAAGCTGTTCTAAATATTTAATGTTCAACTATTTTAAAATTAAATGTGTTAAACTATTATCATAATTATGACATGATGTAATCTTAACGGAAAAAATTATAAGAAAATTTTTAAATGTACCTAGAAGACTGATGTTCTAATAATTTATCGTTGATTTTAATTAATATATATATTATAGTTAAAATCAATTGTTAAAATGACTGAAATATTAGTATTTTAGACATACTTAAAATTCTTCCAAAATTATATATTAACACAATTATAAGTAATTTAACTACTAAGATAAATTTTATATTAATTTCTAAATTATGACTTGCTAAATTATTTCCTATGAAATGTTCATAGTCATTTTGGCCATGCTTTATGTGCGGATGCATATCCAATTTAAGTTTATCAATGGCGGGTGTAAATCAAGCGCGAGTTTATTACTGGATTCTTATATAATAGTTGACCCATTTGTTTTGTTATTGGTAGTCTTAAAATTCGTTATTATAAATTCTTATACCTACACATTCTCATTTAAATAGTTAATACTGATTATTGTAGGGTTACTTATTTAGCTAATAAAATATCAGCAAATGCAATTAAAATATGTAAGAATTGAGATTAATTAACTGTCTAATTAAATAATTAATATTGTTCAAAATAAGATCTGATAATTTAGAATAAGAATTGGAGGATTTAAATATGATTTTTGAATTTAATGGATTTTTTTTAATTAGAAAATGTATTTTTAGAAAATGTATTTTCTGTGAAAAATCGAGTAAAATCGCGAACTGGCAGTTAAACCGGTCGAATCGATTTAAGTCTGCTCGAGGCTGTGAGAGAAAAATTAAAAACAGTAGAAAAGATTAGGAAAATATCTAAAGTCGAAAACCGGGCATTAATTTTAAAAATTTGGCTCAAAGTTGGACTAAACGGAATAAAAATACTAACGGGTTGAATCAGACTCAAGTTAGGCCCAAGCCCAACATATATAACCCATTACCCTCTCATAAACACAACACACACCAACTGTATTGAGAGGAGAAGTATTGAGGATCAGTCTTGCTAAGCAGTGGAAAAAATAGAGTCTGCAATATAAAGAGAGTTAGAGTTTACCGTTGAGAATAACAAATTATTGTTAAAATTCTGTTGAGCCTGTTTAATATAAGTAGTAGCCTTACCTCCTATCTTGGTGGGTTAGTTGAGATTTGTAATTGACTTCCTCAAAGTATTGAGTGCACTCAAAAATAATAGTTGATTAGTTTTTTTCTGGTGAAGAAGAGTTCTTCCTCTCTGTACACGTTTCAACTTTATGGTCTTTTGTTCTCTGTTCTTCTTTCTTCTTCTCTAAAACAATCTCATTTGAGTTTCTATATGGTATCAAGAGCTTCTGGATTCTTCAATCATGACAGATGC